>NC_137874.1:8445835-8541432 GCF_963924005.1 Protomyctophum bolini | reverse complement strand
CTTTATCCCAAATTACATTTTAGCCAAACGGCCTTTAGGATAAAAAATTATATATATATATATGTATATATCTAGTATCATATCACAATATCCATAAAATATTTATGTATTGGCCAGCCTTACGGATGCAGAAACATTCACCCTTTTCTCTCAAGAAGTGTCAGCCTCTTCTTTGTTCCATCAAATATTACCTACTCTATATGGAAGTCACGTGGAATGTAATGCGTCTGCTAAATTGTAAATTGTAACGCCACATGTAGAACTTGGTCAAAGTCCATGTGTACAATTTACATTTTAGGCATTTAGCAGACGCTCTTAAGAAAGACAAAAAAAGCATGGCAATACATCACATACATACAGTACATAAACAAGTGGTTCATCATGAATCATATACGTAAGCCAAGATCGTAATGGAATATCTATAAAATGAATGTGAATGGGCAGGTGTTCATCCCAGCCAATGAATGGACCCTCCCAGCGATGGGCATGTGTTCATCCCGGCCAATGAATGGACCCTCCCAACGATGGGCATGTGTTCATCCCAGCCAATGAATGGACCCTCCCAACGATGGGCATGTGTTCATCCCAGCCAATGAATGGACCCTCCCAACGATGGGCATGTGTTCATCCCAGCCAATGAATGGACGTCCCTCCCAGCGATGGGCATGTGTTCATCCCAGCCAATGAATGGACCCTCCCAGCGATGGGCATGTGTTCATCCCAGCCAATGAATGGACCCTCCCAGCGATGGGCATGTGTTCATCCCGGCCAATGAATGGACCCTCCCAGCGATGGGCATGTGTTCATCCCAGCCAATGAATGGACCCTCCCAGCGATGGGCATGTGTTCATCCCGGCCAATGAATGGACCCTCCCAGCGATGGGCATGTGTTCATCCCAGCCAATGAATGGACCCTCCCAGCGATGGGCATGTGTTCATCCCAGCCAATGGATGGACCCTCCCAGCGATGGGCATGTGTTCATCCCAGCCAATGGATGGACCCTCCCAGCGATGGGCATGTGTTCATCCCAGCCAATGGATGGACCCTCCCAGCGATGGGCATGTGTTCATCCCAGGCAAACTCTCCTTCATTCACATGTCAAAGGCTTTTGTCTCCCTGTGTGGGTTTTAACTGTCATGTGTTTCTTACAACTTGTTTATAACTGTCATTTATTTATGAGCTTTTTTCTGTACCGTTAAAAGGTAATGCACGTTGTAAAACGATAATAAACAAGTATAGGCTATTATTACCAGAGCAAAATGTCAAACTTCAAACCCCAGCAGCAGTCTACACATTCATTTGGGGCGGAAACCCCTTTTGGTGTTATAGCATTACGTTATGCTTTATAGCTATTGAAAAATAGCAGATCTACAAGCTCATAGCGCGCCACCCATTCTGATCTCAGGTCAGAATTATGGGTTAAAACCCTGAGTGCTATTTTAACTCTGAGAGTGTATACAAAGCAGAGCCAAATAGATCCACACCTATTTGTAACACAGAAATGGAACAAATTTGGTTCCATTTGTATTAAAACCCTATACTATAGTCCAGACTTAGTAAACTGGACCTGAGATGGCTCTGTACATGGACCGCTCCCCCCCCCCTGTCCCCCCGTCTACACCAGAGCCTTAGATATAGACAGAGTTATGCAAACTGCGTTCACGTCATGTCTTCACGTTCACTTCATGTCTTCACTTCACAGTCCAATGACTCTACATAGACTTCTATTGAGAATGGGGACCGGAAGTATAGGCAGAAATGCATTGGACTCAGGCAGATCTTAAAGATCTTAAAACCTATAATTCCCTTTATTTTAAATTGTTTTGTAGTAATAGTACACCATAAACATTAAAGAGACTTTAGTGGTTGCTGTACAATACTTTAAAACAGTTTAAAATAGCTCTCGTTGAAAACAATGTATTTCCATAACTCCAGCTTGTCTCAGTTCAGGCTGCATGAACAGCGCTCGAGTGCTCAGTTTCTGCCCCCTCAACGTCGCAACTCTTCTATTAGGTACACCAAATGTATACGGTACGTACAACCGACCTACAAGCCCACAACCTTGTATAGATCAGCTGTCTTTGGCGAATGCTCCCCTGCACCACAGAACATGGCATGTGTTTGAAGTGGTTAAATGAACACTGAGGACTGTACAGTGTGTAATATGAGGTACACATAACACGTGCACACACATCATATCAGGGCCATCGTCACAGCTTTTTGATTTGACATGAAAACCCCAGGAGGGCAAAACGCTCCAAGCTCACGTTTAATTAAAGGGCTTTATCGTTTGTCATCAAATGTTCCAGGAGCACCGGATGTGTTTTGCAGTGCGTGTGTGTGTGTGTGTGTGTGACGTGTGTGTGGGTGTGTGTGGGTGTGTGTGCGTGCATGTGTCACCCATCAAGAATAAATATTCAGATGGCAGAAAGAGAATGACAGATAAAGTCCCCTGGCTGACACGGAAAGCCAAAGTGAGGAAAGGTCTGGGTCTCAGGCTGTGTGCGCGCGCATGCCTGTGTGCGCGCATGTGTGTGTGTGTGTGTGTGTGTGTGTGTGTGTGTGCGCGTGCGTCTATCTGTCGGCCTACATCTTGTCCCGACATGAGACAATCTATCTGGTATACGCACACGGAAAACATATATGGACACACGCACAAAGTCCTCCGTCTTTCTCAGAAATATACCAAACTGCTTTCGTCTTATCTCTCCATCATATCCGTTTACGCGCGCGCACACGCACGCGCGCGCACACACACACACACACACACACACACACACACGTCGTTGTCTTTCCTCATTTCTCTCAAGCACTTTCCTCCCCCCCCCCCCTCAAGGCAATATGTGTCCGGGCCCGGGGACACACCAGGGACCCTCTTGACGGCGGCCTCTCCTTCCATCAGCCCACTCTCATTATCCCGGAGTGGGACCCCCCTCCATGGACCCCCCTCCGATCCCTATCAACTATACAACATCCTGATGAAACGGGCCGGCTACAGGATATTGGGCGCGAGCGCGTGTGTGTGTGTGTGTGTGTGTGTGTGTGTGTGTGTGTGTGTGTGTGTGCATCACCGCATGCATGTGTTTTCTCTGGGATTGGGAGCAGGGGGGGGGGGGGGGGGAGTCAGCTCATGCTTGGAGACAGATGTCCAGGCTGCCTTTAAGCACAACACACACACACAAACAGCTGTAGCAGGAAAACAGTAAACATTGTCTACTTGTAGCCCCCTGTCCAACGTGACTATATACACAATCCTTCATTGTCCATTTAGTATAAGTGACCAAATGGACTCGTATAAGTATATGGTTTCATTTACCTATACAGACCTATATAGACATTAAGCTCTTCATCTCCGACAACTCGCCACTGATTCCCCATAGCTACACGTTCACGTTAATGTTAAACCCCTTTTGGTGTTTTAAGCATTATGTCATGCTTTAGCTATATACTGACAAATAGCAGATCTACAAGCTTTTTCAAAAATAGCAGACCTACAAGCTCGTAGCGCGGCACTCGGTGCCGCGCTACGAGCTTGTAGGTCTGCTATTTTTGAAAATGTGTCGCAAATCTTTGAATATATATTCTCTCAGAGCGAACGCTTTTGGAACAACATATTCTCAGACGGAGGTCGGCGGCCAATTACATATGTTTCTGTGGGTCCTTTGAAAACAGATAGAAAAAACAGGTTTTCCAGAAAACGGTCAGGATTTAGAAGGCATTCGTATATAGAATCGTCCTCAGGTCTAAAATGAGTTTACAATAAAGGTTGGGTTCTGCTCTTTTCTTTTCTCCTATGCGTATAATATGATGATCATGAGAGGGCAGATGGTTTATTGACCTGCTGTGGCTCTTCTGGTACACACGGAGCCACCGCTAATGATAAATAATGATGAGGGCGCCGCGTTTCAATTAGACCCTCGACGTGTCGACCCAGGAGGGTGGACTGTCTGTTAAAGACATACTATGCTGTCCTACACCACACACACACACACACACACACACACACACACACATTATGACCTAACACACACACACACACACACACACACACACACACACACACACACACAGTTAAAGACATACTACTGTCCTACCAACCACACACACATAATACGCATGACCAAAAACACACACACATACACACACACACACACACACACACACACACACACACAGTCACACACAAACGCACGCACGCACATATAATATATAATGCACTCACACACACACACACACACACACACACACAAACACACACACAGACACACACACAGACACACACACAGACACACACACACACACACACAGCTCTCAGGCGTCACCACACACACACACACACACACACACACACACACACACACACACACACACACACACACACACACATTTCTCCTCTTCATCATCAATCTCTAATGCGTTTCCCCGTCAGATCCACTCCCTCCAAATTCTCCTTTGTTTGCGAGCATGTCGCTCGCGGTGGCAACACTCATTTAGGGCTGCTGTCTCTGCCGCTTAGCGCCGTCATTTGAGTCCATTTAGCATCCTCTCCAACAGCTGCCCCAAAACCGCCGCCACCACCACCACCACCACCACCACCACCCACCCCCTCCATGACTGGCTCCTGTGTGCTGCCACCTAAACCATGCCGGCTGATGGGTGAAAAGCAGCTGTTGTTGGCGCGCCACAACAGGCAGGCTAGTGCCACAGTATATAGACAGAAAGAACAACACCGACAATTAGAAGTTATATATATATATAAAACCCTCTGGACGGGAACCACCTTTTGGTGTTTTACTGTTTTTTTTAACTAAAAGCATTATATGTTATACTTTATAGCTATCGGAAAAATAGCAGATCTATACATCTTACCCCCCTTTTCCCCTCACTGTATATGTATTTTTTCCCTTTTTGCTTCCTATATGATGAATTCCTGTTCTGTTCTTTAACTACATAGAAGTGTCTATTTGTTTGTCTCTAAATGTTTTGATGAATTGAACAATGTGGACCCTGTTGTAAACAAGTGTAAGGCTTAATTGGGTCGTCCACTCACAGTTAACAGTCTTTGTATTGAGTTCGTGCTTGAAATATACTGTAATTCTGCAAACTGTTAATAAATATTTCAATCAATCAATCAAACAAGCTCATAGCGATCTGTAGATCTGCTATTTTCTTGAGTGGTGCACAACCACCACTCCAAGGAACAGCAATGTAATGTCCGTGTTCACCTATGTGTGTCGGTTCATTCACCTATGTGTCGGTTCATGAGCACCAGTATGACTATTAGTACCAGTAGGGGCGCTGTTGTGCCAGAAACAGAGAGAGAGAGAGAGAGAGAGCATGCTGAGCTATCCTATCCTGCTTGAAAGTTATCGAAATAAAACCCAACATCATCATCATCATCGTCCTCATCTTCCATCCACTAAACCAGGAGACCACGAGAATATCCAAATCTCTGTATGAGACCACCCTTTATACTGACCTATGCATTCTGACCTGAGATCAGATTCTAAAAAAAATTCTTCTGCATCCTGACAGTTTTCTGAAAAATCCATGTTTCTATGTGTCAGTCGTTTTTTTCTAAAATAGCAGACCTACAAGCTCGTAGCGCGCTATGAGCTTGTAGATCTTCTATTTTTCAATCGCTAAAGCATGACGTAATTCTAACACCTAAAAGGGGTTCCCGCGCAAAATGGGTTAAGAATTACTTTATTGTATATACCCTGTTTCAATATTACCCCCGTCATAAAATAAAGAGGAAGCTGAAAGTCACTGTCGAGGCAAGGTCGGGCTGCTGAGAAGGAGATGAGATGAGCTTATATATCTGCCAAGAAGGCAGCCATGTTTCTCATCATATGAACGCCCGGCCTGTCCGCTCTCCCCTGTCCGTGCATGGTTTCTTCTTAATTGTCACACCCAGACATGTTGCATGAGGGAAAGGTCTGGGCAGAGGGGCCCCAACGCGTGCTGCGTTGGGGGTAAAGGACCCCTCTTTATCAGCAGTATGGGGACCGAGGGGAGGGGCTGCCGCGGGCCGGAGTGTGTAGAGTAAGGAAGAGGGTTTTCACGGGGAGGGTGTGCGTGCGTGCATGCGTGCGTGCGTGCGTGCGTGCGTGCGTGCGTGCGTGCGTGCGTGCGTGCGAGCGCGCGCGGACATGAAAAACGCCGCCTGTGACCATAAACAGATGGATGCACGGAGGAGGCGGATTATCGGGCCAACTCGTATATATAGGCAGCCTGATAAGCCGAAGCTGAGCTGAAGTCATGGAAATGCCGCGAATGGGTTATTTGCGTGGGCATAACATAACGGAAGGCAAATGCTGGACCCTGCACATATTATAGTGTCTGAGTGAGTATACGTGCACGTGGCGTGCGCCTATGTGTGAGTGTGCGTGCGTGCCCATGATGAGCATAATGTGGGCGAGAGATGTCTAAATGTATCCGTTTTCTTTTAGGTTTTCTGAGCTCAATTGCACCCAAAAAAAAGCCTGAACCTTTAACATTCAGTAGATTTTCTGTGGCCCAGACCACTCAAACAGGTGCTTTGATTTCCCTGCTGTCTGTGATGTCACAGCCTGCAAATCCCATATATGTCAATGGGATTCGCCAGCGGATGTCACTGTTGAGGCCTGTTTTGCCTGTTTTCACCGCAGCTCAAAAGGCTTCCAAACCCCAGAGAAAACTCCAGACCACAGAAAATCCGCTGAATGTTCAAAGTTCAGGGGGGGTTTTGTGTGTAATTGAGGTCATAAAACCTACGTTTTTTTAAATAAAAAATAAATGAAAATTGATGTCATGAAACCTTTAACCCATTGTGGTCGGGAACCCATTTTGGTGTTAGCATTATGTTATGCTTTAGCTATTGAACAATAGCAGATCGGTGGCGCGCTACGACTTACATAGAACCATAGCTTTTTCAGAAAACTATATGTCAGGATGTAGAAGACTTTTTTTTTTTTAATCTGATCTCAGGTTATATTTGGCCTGAGGTTTTTGGTTTCAGTGTGACTCTGTAAGTGGATTTTTTTTTAATTTAAATTTAATTTTATACAAAGTATACAACAAATCTCCAACAATGGTACACTAACAATGACCGGGCGCAAGAACATTGTGCACATAGAGAGCATCATACGCAATGCACTTTAATAATAATAATACTAACAGTGAGGAGACACGGTCCACTTCTAAAACAGCTGAACAAATAAGATGTTTTAAATCCATTGCCAGTTTTCCACACTATAGCATAATTGTGAACCATACATTTTTTAAACTTTCGATTAATGGTGCAACCCTAGTGCACTGTATAGAGTATAGACCCAGTCATATGGATATAGAGCACACACACACACACATTTACAGGAATGCACGCACGCACACACGCACACACGCACACACACACACACACACACACACACACACACACACACACACACACACACACACACACACACACACACACACACACACACACACACACACACACACACACACACACACACACACACACACACACACACACACACACACCACATAGCAAAGCTCCTAATTTGGAGTGCAAATCCTTCCATTCTGCTGCTGGCACACGGTGGAGCGTTCACCTGTGCGTGCCGTGGTGCTGTCTGTGGCACATTTCACCGCACACATCCCGAGGTGGTGGTGGGCCCTCTCTCTCTCTCTCTCTCTCTCTCTCTCTCTCGCGCTGTGCTCACCCATCCAGCAATCTGGAGGTTAATCCATCCGCCACACACCGCCACCACCTCCCCTGGCATGCCATGTCGCCATGGCCTGTGTGTGTGTGTGACTGTGTGCGTGTGTGTGTGCGTGCCTTTCACACGTGTGTGTCTGAATGTTTCCCAGCGAACAGGCACTGCCTGACGTGGATAAGAGCCTGAACTCACAAACGGCCTCCCCCTGGCTGGCTGCAGCCGGAGAGAGAGAGAGGAGGCTGCAGAGCTCAGCATGCAGCCACAATTCTGGAAGGAATTAAGTCAACATTCTTGTTAGTGCCTTCTAGTTCTATATACGCTTCATCAAGCTAAACTTTAAGAGTGCTTTAGAGTGTTTTCGACAAGGCATCTAAAAGAAATGTCCTCACAACATTTCCATCCCCCAATTGGTTTGGATATACAATGCTTTTTCAACCACAATGACGAAAGCGTATTGTTGCTCATTTCTTTTTTCATGAATCTTTTTTTGGTTGAGGTCGTTACGGTTTGAATCGTTCATCTCTTCTCCTCCTCCTTTTGCACAAGTTAAACGGGAACCCCTTTTGGTGTTTTTTAGACGTTATGTTATAATTTAGCTTTTGAAAAATAGCAGATCTACAAGCTCGTAGCGCTCGTACGAGCTTGTAGGTCTGCTATTTTTGAGAAATCGTGAAAATGTGGTTCAGAGCGAACGTTTTTTTAACTCAAGTCTTTGATTCTGGGAGGTCCCTGGAACTACATATTTTCGGGTGGGGGTCGGCAGGCAAATACATATATTTCTGGGGCGACTGTCATATAGAAACATGGGGTTTTTCAGAAAACTGTCAGGATTTAGAAGACACTTGTATATAGAATCGACTTCAGGTCAAAATGGGTCAATAGAACAACATCAACGATGTCTGACAAAACAGAACAAACTTACAAAAGACAGAACTTTTAGAAAAAAAAGAAAAGAAACCTTGGATGGGGGTTATTGGCTGTGAGACTGTTCCCTCTATAAAACACACACAGAGTGAAGACATAAAGTTGGTCCCTTAATAGAGTTACCTGGCAACAGATCAGGGCCAGGATGAGAGGAGTGTGGAGCGCACGCGCACACACACACACGCACACACACACACACACACACACACACACACACACACACACACACAAACTGTACTCAGTCTGAGTACAGTTGTAACTCGAGTCTCACCAGGACTAGAGGGTTCCATTGTCAGGAAAACATGTCATATATACAGTATGCACATCCACAAGTGTGTGAGTGTGTGTGTGTGTGTGTGTGTGTGTGTGTGTGTGTGTGTGTGTGTGTCCGACGCGGTGCATAGGGGGCAGTATGTCACGTGTGTGTGTGTGTGTGTGTGTGTGTGTGTGTGTGAGTGTGATTGTGTTATTGTGTCTTTACACTATAGGTTCAACACCCGTAACAAAGCCGCCACGCGGAACAACAAAGAGTGGGAGCTGTGAAAGGTCCAACGAGACAATGGGGAGGTATGTATGTATGTATATACGTGGAATTGCTAAGGAGTTGTAAGCAGAACGGCCCCTCCCTCCCACCCACCCACCCACCAAGGACCTCTCCTCCTCCTCCTCCTCCGAGCCGCAACAATAAGACCATTACAGGGTGCCGAACGAGGAGGTGGTGGTCGACTGTTGCTCCTGTGTGTGGTCGCTGCAGGTCGCTGCAATAAAAAGCTATTGTCCGCCACCCCCCCCCCCCCCACCACCACCCTGAAAAGAGGATTAGTTTAATCTAGTAATGGCTGACGTGCGATTGTTCCGTGTTCAGCGAGGTAAGAGGGTCGCTGAGAGGAGCCTCGCATTAAGAGGAGGAGGTCCATTGTGAGGTCGGCCGGCCGGCCTGCCGGTGGTCTCCCCCCCACCCCCCTCCCCCCCATGTTTTTGTTGTGTATCCCCGGCTGACCCCCCCCCCCCCGCCCGCCCCGGCCCAATCAATCTATACTGTATAGTCCAACACGTCACCGAAGGCACTGTGGAAAACACCCACTAAATACAGGGTGGGAAGTGAAGCGGAGAGAAGGGGGGGGGGGGTGTTCGCTATACAGCGCTGAATGGTATATATGCCCAGGCTTTGGGTATATATATATTGCGTCTCCTGCACACAGCAGAGATGGTCCCCACTGTTCTTTATGGCTAGTGGTTCCCATGAAGGACCCCCACATTGACACTAATTAGCCCCGTGGACCCCCCCATTTTAAAATATATTCCAAAAATCATCAGCTAATTTAACTCTGAGAGCGTACAAACGGTGAGTCACACAGACCCATAAGTGTCCATTTGGTTCCAAATCATAATTTAGCATGGGGACCCCCCCCTGGAACTCCCTCAAGTCCCCCCGGACCCCTATATACTTTGGGAAGTGTCCTGGTACGGTGTATATATAGGCGTAGTATGTATGGTCTTCTGCCCGCAACAATGGCTGAATGCCAGTGATATATTTGAAGCAGGCGGTTAATAGCGGGTGAGTGAGTGAGTGAGTGAGTGAGTGAGTGAGTGAGGTGAGGTGAGGTGAGGTGAGGTGACCCCCGCGTGCGTTCTGTGGCTCGGACTTCCTTGTCCCTCTCTCTCTCTCTCTTGCCCTTCCTTCCTTTTGTTCTTCCCTTCTTCCCATCTTCCTCGTTTCCTGTTAAAGGCCAGAATAGATGAGGGCGCTGACTGGGCGGGGGGAGGGAGGGGGCGGTCAGAGTGGGTAAGGGTCAGCACAGCGATCCATTCTCCGAAAAATAAATTCCACCTCTCTGCCTCGCTGCCTCCTCAGCGGATTGAGCTTTGAAATTGGCTGACTGGTATACACATGGGCTCACTTCTTTTCAATCCGACCGAGGTCCCCTTAAACGACTCTCCTGTGACTATACATGTCTGACTGTACTATACAGTATAGTACACGATGAGCCAAACTGGCTGATCCCTCTCCACATAGAACCACAGAACCACCCGCTGCTGCTTTTTCAGCCCACCAGCAGCAACGTTGTCATGTATAATATATACTGTATATGTCACTTTGACTTTGGCTACATCAGTGGTTCCCAAACCTTTTCATGTCACGGACCCCCGAATTAATACTTATTAGTCCCACGGACCCCCATTTGAAGAGATATGCCCAGGGACCCCCATAAGAGAAGGTTTTTACGACTCAGTGATTCTCAACACGTTTAATTTCAAGGACCCCCAGTTTGACATCCATTATTAGCCTCCATTTAATGGCATTTCTATTTCTATCTCTGGGGCCCCCCCAATTTAGATTGTAAAAGCAATGTTTATTTAACTATGAGAGTGTACAAAATAAATGGAACCAAAATGGAACGCGTTAGGTGCCATTCGTACACTCTCAGAGTTATACAGACCCATTTGGTTACAAACTATATCATTTAGCTGCAGGGGACCCCCTGGAACTCCTTCAAGGACCCCTGGGGGTCTGTGAGAACCACTGTGAGAACCACTGTGAGAACCACTGTGAGAACCACTGTGCTATATATGACATGTGACTGCACATGAATTTTTACACAGCTTTTTCAGCTGTGTAATATGTGGCTATGGAAGGTGGCACGCACGCACACACGCACACGCACACAGACACACACACACATGACCATGCCATTTCACGCATGTGTGTGTGTGTGTGTGTGTTTCACTGAGGTCACAATGGCTCTGACACTATATGCTTTCCCTTCCCGTCCCCTTATTGCTGCGTGCGTGCGACGCTGTGGGGCCTGAGATGTTGGAGAAGACACTGACTGTATTTGTGCTGGAGACGAGCCAGTCTGTCTGTCTGTCTGTCTGTCTGTCTGTCTGTGGCAGCGTATAGCGGGCTCATGGCGCCCAGCTGTCCCTGTCCACCATGCATGTTCCTCCTCCGGACGGTGCCCGCCGCCCGGCTGATGTGGGGAGAAGCTGCCCGTCCAGCCCCATATACGCAAAAACACACTCCGTCCGCATCGCTGGAACAGATGGTTATAGTCAAGGGCTTTGTGCTGATGCCTCGTGCCCGATACAACCCCCCACCCCACCCACCCACCCACAGCCTGTTAGTGGGGAGAGCGGCGGCAGGGGCGTCTGTGTGTGTGTGTGTGTGTGTGTGTGTGTGCGTACGTGTGTGTGTATGCATGTGTGTGGGAGGGGGTAGACAACATGCTCTAATTGTCCACCCCGTCAACAAACTCCTAAAAAAAACCAGATGGATCTTGGGATGCAGAAATCCATTTAGGTCCACTTGAGCGACTTAAGCCCCCTCCTCTGACCTTTCCTATAAATCCGAGGCACAGAGGCGGCGTCTTTAAAAGGTGAATTTTAATCGCATATAAATGTAACATAATGTGGGGCAGAAATCAATAAGCATTCTCCAACGACCGCTTAGCCTTGCACGTTTAGCATTTGCCCCGTGAGGTCAAACCGTGCCTAAGTCCACGTGAAATGCATTTTTGTAATGCATTTCTGCTGGAGCCTCATACTATACCCTGCATCCCCCGTCCTCTGCCTATTACTGAAAACCATATAAACCAACCTGGCAACAAGCTGGAGCCTCATACTATACCCTGCATCCCCCCGTCCTCTGCCTATTACTGAAAACCATATAAACCAACCTGGCAACAAGCTGGAGCCTCATACTATACCCTGCATCCCCCCGTCCTCTGCCTATTACTGAAAACCATATAAACCAACCTGGCAACAAGCTGGAGCCTCATACTATACCCTGTATCCCGTCCTCTGCCTGTCTGAAAAGTAAACCATCAATAAATGGTTGCCAGGTTTACATAAAGTGAAATGTTTCTTCTGGCACCCACTATAGACAGGTATAGAGCTGGGAAGGGTGAGAATGGAACTAGTAACAATTGATTATACAACATTAAACAAAAGACGGACACCTGGAAGTCTCTGACGCAGGCCAGGCCAGGCCAGGCAGTAACCCAGTCAAGCTAGGCCGGACAAAATGTTGATTTAACAATTGGAGCTATTATTACAGTGGCTCAGGAGGTAGAGCAGCCGTGGGGGTGAATCATACATGTACAGTACGCCCCCCCCCCCCCCCCGCATGCTTAATGTAGAAGTGTCCTTGAGTATAAGACAATACTCCCAGGTGCTGTAAGTGCGCATGTTAATTGTTAACGGCATGCAGCCACTGCTCGTATAATTCGTTAGTATGTGGGTATAATGCAGAGGGCCTATAATGTGCAACAATGCGCCTGGCAAATACCCAAAGAACAATTTATAATTCCCCGCTAATGCGGTTATCCGCTATAAATACACAGCGAACGCTCTCCCTTCCCTTTAGTTTTAACATGCTGTATATATACCTCTCCTTCTCATCCTGCTCCTCTTCCTGTTTTGGCTCCCTACGAGGTTATACAAACCAAATGCATTCCGAAAAAAACCCAAGTATACGAATAGCAATAAAGACTCGCACACATTCGTTCGTTTCGGGGGGGGGGGGGGGGGGGGGGGGGGGGGAATCAATATGTATAAGAGAGGCAAGAGAGCGTTTGAACAGCTTGTTTGCATTCTTTCTATAATATACCGTCGGTCTTTCTCCACTGGGGTCGACAGACTTCTGCACCAACTGTTATAATAGAACATATTTGAATCTCTTTGATGGGAAGCGGCCTTCAGCAAGCCTGTGTGGGTGTGTGTGTGCGTGTGTGTGTGCGTGTGTGTGTGTGTGTGTGTGTGTGTGTGTGTGTGTGTGTGAGATACTGGAGAGAATCTCATGCAGAGTTGCAGACAAACAAACAACGGTTTGTCTCCATTTTACACTTTTTACACAAACTGTCAAGAGTAGATAATAGCTATAAAATTGTGCCCGTGCACGTTTGCTTGTAGGTCTGCTATTTTCGGAAGAAGAAAGAAATAATAGGTTGTCGCACATCGATAGAGGTATTTGCTCAAAAATATTATAAATTATTATTTTTCCTCCCCCCAATAGCTCCCCAGAAAACTATAGACACAGTCATCTCTCTTCGTTACGTTGAAGACAGCTTCAAGGACGGATGAATGGCTGCTCATTCTCACACATTTTTCTGTCCGCTTTCCAACTCGACGGCGACACTAACAAGCTGTACGCGCTTCTCCCACTGTCAGGCCTCATGTTCATTTTATCTGCCTCGTCGTATCGACGCGTCTGTCACGATCGATGTGTTTGAAACGTGTATTGATTGGCGTTTGTGCTTGCTACTGCTTAGTGTCCGACTGTCACATGATGTCTGAGAGTGAGACCCCCCCCCCTAGATGTAACCTCTGTGTCAAATCATCTGTCTGAGACCACCCCTGGATCAGGGGTGGGCAACTTTGACGATGGAGAGGGCCACTATGTTTCCACACTCACTCCAGAGGGGCCACTATGTTTCCACACTCACTCCAGAGGGGCCACTATGTTTTCACACTCACTCCAGAGGGCCACTATGTTTCCACACTCACTCCAGAGAGCCACTATGTTTCCACACTCACTCCAGAGGGCCACTATGTTTCCACACTCACTCCAGAGGGCCACTATGTTTCCACACTCACTCCAGAGGGCCACTATGTTTCCACACTCACTCCAGAGGGCCACTATGTTTCCACACTCACTCCAGAGGGCCACTATGTTTCCACACTCACTCCAGAGGGCCACTGTGTTTCCACACTCACTCCAGAGGACCACTATATTATATTTCCACACTCACTCCAGAGGGCCACTATATTATATTTCAACACTCACTCCAAAGGTCCACTATAGTTCCACACCCACTCCAGAGGGCCACTATATTTCCCCACTCACTCCAGAGGGCCACTATATTTCCACACTCACTCCAGACTCCAGAGGGCCACTATAGTTCCAAACTCACTCCAGAGGGCCACATTGCATATTACTGTCGTAGCAAAAATATTGCCGATCTACAAGCTCAAAACACGTCGCAGTGTGATGCGTTTTGAGCTTGTAGATCGGCAATTTTTTGCTATATTTGAATTATTCTTAGCTATTTTTTAATTGGAATCCTGATTGCATTTAGTTATGTTAACTTTATGAACTAAATACAAATGCATTGGACATAAAAAAAAAAGACTAATCATTTTAATACTATAGTCATTAAGCTACTAATATACACTAGAAGAAGTAATAAAAGCTGGTCATGTTTGCATGTTTGGAAATGTAACAGCTGAAATCAATGAGGGCCACATTTGGATTTGAATGAATTGTTATTTGTCTTATATATATATTACCCATTGCTTGTATCTGCTTGACTGTATAGGGCTGCCTGCAAACAATCAACTATGTTTGTAGCAATTATCCTATTGATTATGTTTCCAATAATTGAATAATCTTAAAAGCCCGCGGTATGGATTTTTTCTTTTCTTTGTATAGTCTCATTAACCACATACGGTAATCACTGATTACCGTTGTTGTACAACAGTGTTTGTAGAGTTATATACTAATTTATTATTTTGTATAATGGATTAGTTTGATTAACTGCTTGTCGGCGTGCTTGCATTTTGTTCCAGCTGCTACAATGGAGTGACACATGCGGTGCTAGATTGCATATTATATTATAGCCTCATAATAAAGTTAAAATAATGCTTCAACTTTCTTCTGGTGATGGTATTATGACAGTGTCCGAGCTATATCTATAATTACTTTTCTTCAACATCCAGTGTCTGTACTGTAGTGTGAATTAAATGTGTGGGTGGAAAGTAAACCTCATTATGTGCAAAACTGTTACTTTTCAGGATTCAAATTCAAAGACAGCAGATCGACAAGCTCAAAACGCGCCGCTTTGCTCTGCATTTCGAGCTTGTAGATCTGCTACAAAGGGGGGGGGGGGGGGGGGGGGCTGAGGCCCTGGAACAACATATTTTCAGATATATTACATATATAGTTTGAGAGCACCACTGACACAGAGACATATAAGCTTTTCAGAAAACTGTCGTGAATCAGGAGACATTTTGTAGAATCGACCTCATGCAGGGTCTGAATGGGTTTTACAAAAACAATTGGACACAAGAGCAGGTTTCTATACAATAGTGAACGTCCCAACAGAACCCCTTTTGGTGCTAGCATCATGTTATGCTTTATAGCTATTGAAAATAGCAGATCTACAAGCTCGTAGCGCGCCACTGGTCTGCTATTTTTTTAAAATCAAAGAACGACTGACATAGAAACATAGCTTTTTCATGAAAACTGTCAGGATGTAGTTCAAGACACTTTTAGAATCTGATCTCAGGTCAGAAGGGGATAGTTGGGGGGGGGGGTCTGAGATAATGGGGCTTGATTGGAGAACAGTTGGACCAGGGGCTGCCATTGTTCTCCCCGGGACCCCCCATGGCCTGTTGTTACAAGGAGGGGGGGGTCTTCCTCACACCACCTGTTGTCCTACCTCCCCTTCGTGTACCCCCCATCCCCCCACCATTGTCCCTCTGACCCTTTATGACAAACACACAAACACATGCACGCACCATTAGTATTACTATACTTGTGAGGACCTCGTCATTTCAGTGAAAACATTGCCATTTCTAACCCTAACCTATACCAACCAACTCACTATAAAATCAGGCATGACTCCAAAACCAACCCCTCTAAAACCTATATAACCTTTAAATGCCTGACGCCAAACCTCAACGTTATAACCCAGTTAACTAATTCTTTAACCGTAAAGCAATATTTTCTCTTGG
Organism: Protomyctophum bolini; assembly: GCF_963924005.1. Lineage (NCBI taxonomy): Eukaryota > Metazoa > Chordata > Actinopteri > Myctophiformes > Myctophidae > Protomyctophum > Protomyctophum bolini. The sequence goes on along the minus strand of NC_137874.1, from coordinate 8,525,070 downwards.
AAAAATGACCCTATACAAACAAGGATATAGCACGCACACGCACACAATTCAATTCAATTCAATTCAATTCAATTCAATTCAATTCAATTCAATTCAATTCAATTCAATTCAATTTGGCATGAGAAAACATACGTTTACATTGCCAAAGCAGAAAGAACAACACACACAGTCACACATCACACACATATGTCACACACACATGTCACACACACACACACACACGTCACACACGCGCGCCACCAGTCTCGTTCTCCTCCATCCTGGGCCTAATTAATTCAAAGCTATCCTCTGGGCCAGGCTCAATAACCACCAGACGGCCATCATCCTCCATGAGGGGAGGAGGGGGGTTAGCCAGAGGAGGAGGAGGAGGAACCCACCCACCACCCCCCTGGCCTCACTCTGGCCATCTGATCCCTTCTCTCAGGACTGGTCTGGGACCAGTCAGTCCTCCACAAGGCCAGGACCTTTAATCCCATGACTGAAGACCATGGCTGGCTGGCTGGCCCAGCCGCCTGCCCAACAGACCGACAGACACAGACAGACAGACCGACAGACACAGACAGACAGACAGACAGACCGACAGACAGACAGACAGACAGACGCATGCACCTTCGCCCTCTTCTTGCACCATTATGCTCGCAGCCAATCAGTTGCACTTTCTTTTTCTTCTTCTTTTTTTAATATAACCCCCCCCCCCCCCCCCCCAAAGGGGTCGCGACCCCCAGGTTGTGAACACCTGAGCTACAGTATAGACAATGGATGTTATACATATACAGTAGACAGATATAGTAACTATATAGCTCCATTATCCTATTGGCTCTGTAATGAACACCTGCCAAGCGCCAAATGGGGACGATCAGGTTTAATTTGGTGTCTATATACGTTTCTGAAGCCACCAAGATTATTGTTTTTTTTTTTCCCCCCAACAAAATGGTTCAGCGTATATAGAGATAATTGTGGTAATTCAGGCACGACACTATGATGTCCATTAATCCTAATGGTTCAACTATACTATAGGCAGCCTATTTAAACCCATTTAGACCTGAGGACCATTCTCTAAATGCCTTCTAAACAGTTTTCTGAAAAACCTCATGTCGTTCATTTCCATGTCAACGGCCGCCCAAAATATATGGAATTGTCCGTGACCACCACCAGCCTCCTCCCCGTATAGCAGCGTTTATAATATCATCATTATTACGTCAACGTGTAGTTCAATGCGGTGACCGATATCGTACGTACGGTATATCGTTGTTATTTTAATACACTCTTGGTGAGTATAGTATAGCTGTCGGTCCTGCGCTATACGAGTAATAACTGTGTATCTTTGGGCTCTCTCTGTGTGTGTGTGTGTGTGTGTGTGTGTGTGTGTGTGTGGGGGGGGGGGGGGGGGGGGGGTGGAGTAGTGACATATTTGTTCTGGAGCATCGTGGAAGCAGAGCCACATGGCCAAAACACAATGCAATATCGTTGCAATAAATGGCTGTCGTCTCTACGAGTATATCCTGACGGACAATTAACAAAATATGAGTCTTGGTGCAGGGCTCAAAGTACAGGGGACTTTTTTGCAATAATAAAGCATACAGTAGATGGCTCAGCACAATGAAGAACCATGCTTAACAGAAACTGTGTGGCTAACAGTACGGACAGCACATTTTGTAATAAAATATCAGCAATGATGACTCAGCATAAAAACTAAATCCCCCCACCCCCACCACACCCCACCACACACACACACACACACACACACACACACACACACACACACACACACACACACACACACACACACACACACACACACACACACACACACACACACACACACACACACACACACACACACAATTCTTTCGTTGGCAGATGTGCGTGAAATGACAAACGACTCCCAAAGGCTTGTGAAAAGCATTGCATTGGCAGCTATGTGTTTCCACCATTGAGTTGGAGCACCATTTCGTTTCAGTGAGGTATACACTATACATGTTCACCTCTCCATATAGACAACCTTCCAAATGGACAAATTTATATCAAATCTATCTGGAATTTATGCTGGCCATGGCTGTCACGATGTGGCTGCTCCAAAAACAGCGGAGATTATACACTATACTTGTTATAACAGCAACAACAACATTGCTTTACATAAGACATGAAAGAAAATATAAATAGAAACTAATTAAAAAAAAAACCTCATTATGTTAATAATTTGTCGTAATGCTTGCAGGGGTACAATTGGTAGCAATCCTAGGTAGGTTGGAGCTCTCTCTATCTAGTGCAGTGGTTACTTCCCAACCTTTTTTAGGGACCCAAAACTAGTGAAAATAGCAAAAAGAAAAAAAAACAATTACAAGATCTTTTTTAGTTTATTCACGAAATAAATCATGGAACTGTTTTAAAGTGATGAGGAGTTGTGATTGTTCAGTTTGTCTTTAAAAAGAAACATGGCTATATTTTCTTTTTTTAATTGAATGTAGGAAAAAACGTTTTGGTCCCGAGTACCGGCTGTTTGGGGAAACAGTGCTCTGTTTAGTACGTTAGCTAGCACGTACCAAAATAGGCTGTATATGTGTATCCACTGCAGGTCAATATGACTGTATGTGTATCCACAGTCAACATGACTGTATGTGTATCCACAGGTCAAAATGACTGCCTCTTACACTTAAGTTCTTGTAAATCCCCCCCAACCCCCCCCCCCCCTCTCCTCCTTTGGCCCGGGCCAACAGAGGTTAATAACAGAGGAAAGAGAAGAACAGCCAGCCTCGAGCCACCTGAGGTTAGGGGGGGCTTGTCCCATGGAAGGTGTGTGTGTGTGTGTGTGTGTGTGTGTGTGTGTGTGTGTTGGGGGGGATATACACTCTGTCTGTCTTATCAGACGACAGCCCATCCTTCCTTCCTAATGCTCCCGTTGCACCCCCAGCCAATACCGAGGCCCCCAAATCCATTTCCGTGCACTCGCCAAATCCCTAAACCCACAAATCCATTTTTCTGCCTGAGGTCTCAGCAGTCACAGATGACAGGTGTGTGTGCCTGTGTGTGTGTGCGTGTGCATGCGTGCGCACGTGTGCGTGTGTGTGTGCGCGTGCGTGTGTGTGTGTGTGTGTGTGTGTGTGTGCATGTGCCTCGTCTGGGAGGAGGAAGGTGTTGGGTGCTGTTGGCCAGCTGGTAACTGAGTGTTATGGTGGGTGAACAAGCTGGCCCTAACCATTGCTACCACAGCTTCACAAGCACGCACATGCCCCCCCCCACACACACACACACACACACACACACGTGCGCGCGACAGGGGTTTCATGGATCCCCCCGTCCCCCGTCCTCACCTCCTCACCTGTTCATTCTCTACATACCACAGAGGGCAGCTGCCATCTTGAACCTCGGAGGCGCGACCTCTAAACAACCTCCGAGGTGCTAGGTATGGGGCACAAAGGGCCTCAGTCAGATGTAACCCCCCCCCCCACACCCCCATCAGTCAGTTTGAATTGAAAATGCCTCCGAACCCCAACCAACCACCCCCCTCCCCCTCCCTCCCTCCCTCCCTCCCTCTCCCCGGCTTTTTTTACAAAACACCCATCCTCTTCCCTGTGGGATGTGGGGCTTCTTGAATATTCATGAGCCATAAAACTGGTCAGTGGAGAGACGTCGTAGGAGCCGTGATAAAAGTGTCAGCGCCCCCGGTATAAAACACTCAACAATCCTGCAACAGCCTGGAGGAGGAGTGGCTGCTGTGCAGGTCGGGTCTCTGAATGTCAGACACCCACCCACCCACCCTGGGGTGGGTGGGTGTCTAACTCTCCCACCACCACGCTGCGCTGCTGCATGTGTGTGAGGATTTTATCCCATTCTGGACGGGGTCGGGGGGATACTTTAGCTATTGAGAAATAGCAGATCTACAAGCTCGTATAGCGCGGCACTCGGTGCCACGCTACGAGCTTGTATAGGTCTGCTGTTTTTGAGAAATCGTGAAAAGGTGCATGGGCGCAAATATTTTTTTGAGTATATATTCTTTCAGAGCGAACTTTTTTACTCAAATATTTGCTTCTGGGGGGGGGGGGGGGGGGTCCCTGGAACAACATATTTTCAGATGGGGGGGTCAGTGGCCAATTACAGGTCCTTGATTGAGCACCACTGATATAGAAACGTGAGGTTTTTCAGAACATTTTCATAATTTTAATTTTTTTTAATTTTTCGACGCCAGGTCTAAATGGGTTATACTGCGTATGCTCAGGTTGTTGTGCTTGGCTGACAATCGTGCCTCCGACAAGTCTGAGACATTTATTTTACGTGTGAAATCGACATGATCAGCGTGGAGAAAAGAAACCCCCCCACACACGTACAAAGAGAAAGAACATATTAAGAAGTCATATTAGGCGTTGTTTTTGTCGTCCCCATATAGATGTATAGACATCAGCCACTTTCCTTATATATTATAGGTTGAAGATTGACAGAAATTGCAGATCTAAAAGCTCACGACGTGTCGTTATGTTATGCTTTGGCTATTGAAAAAAAGCAGATCTACAAGCTCGTAGCGCGCCACTCGGTGGCGCGCTACGAGCTTGTAGGTCTGCTATTTTCGAAAAATCGTGAAAATATTTATTTCAGAAAACTGGAGGATTTAGAAGGATTTATTTTATTTTATTTTGAGGTTTATTTTTAAATGGGTTTAAAAATGCATGCAGCTATACATTAACCGGTGCATTGCATTTTAAGAGAATATACATCGAATGATTGACGCATCACTGTGTGTGCATCAAACATAATATATATAGGCTATTACCTGTCCAGTGCTTCAATGGTATATAGGGCATGAGTTAATGTCTGCCGTGTTCGTGATGTATTCAAATAGATTCATTTGTCAGTGTTATGTGTCTTCCCGCGTGTCTGGCTGGCGCACGCAGACAGACAGACATCACGTGTCTTAATGTGCCTCTGTGATCAATATATATCACACACATTAAAAAAATATAAATTATCCCGTGATTTTGTAACCCATCTTTTCACCCAATGTCAATTATCTGATGTAATCCTGGGCACTGGGGAGGTGTATATATATATATATATATATATATATATATATATATATATATATATAGAGGGACAATACTTCAATACTTCAGTTCCAAACAGGCCCAAAATCAATGTACTGTACTGCAGTGGCATTCAAACTTTTTGAGACCAATTTGCACAAATCAAACTCTCACGGCGCAGTGCCAATAGCAGAAGTATACATAACGATACGACAAGCTGTGAGCTTGTAGAGGGGCTACTATCACTGTTTTTGTGTGACATTTAGACACGCACATGCACGCACACGCACACGCGCACACACACACCAAAATACAAAGCCTTGATTCAGGTTTCTGTATATGTATGCAGCAACACTCAATGGCTCTGCACCAGTCTGTGAGGGGTTAAACCTCCTTAAACCCACGAGTCATCCCACAGCGCTGGCTCTGAGCCAGCACTGTGACTGACACACGCATATACACACACACACACCACACACACGCGCACGCGCACACACGCACACGGCTCCCTCTCGGGCTTCCTATAGTCAAGTGAGACCATGCCGCCACAAAGCACCATGTTGTGATGCCACACATTGACGCCACGCTGAGCCCTTTGGCACTGCCACTATACCTGGGCTCATCTCTGGCCCCGCTGGCACCGCGCCGGCAGAGGGGCTGGCAGGACTTGGCGCTGGTGGTGGTGGGGGGGGGGGGGCACTATGCTGGCCAACGCTGGCACATGTTTACAGAACTCCTCTCCCTGGTGTCTGAGCTCCGAAATGTAGCAGTGGTAAATGTGTGTTTGTTTATTGCATGTATTGTACATGTGTGTTAATAATACCCTGTATAAAAATTAGGCTAACAACTTAGGCTTCGTGGCGCCCGCTGGCCTATAGCGGTCCAGGGAGGCGCATGCCACATATACTGTAGGCTTTGTCCTGACGGCGCGCCGCGTGTTCGAGTCCCGGTCATGACGACCTTTTGCTGCGTGTCTCTCTCCCCTTCTCTCTCTCTCTCTCCCTATTTCCCTGTCTGTCTTCAATGTAACTATCAATAAAAGGCACAAAAGCCTAAAACAAATCTTTAAAAAAAAACGAGAAAAATAAAACACTTTAGGCTTCCCGGAGCAAGGGGGACGGACACACATGACACAACGCTGTGCTCCATGTTTCTCCCATCGCAGGCATGCTGCTGGAGATTTGAAAACAGGATTTCAGATTGTTATCTATAAAGAGAGAGAGGAAATGCCACACATCTGACTCGACCTGGTTAATGAGTTGTGTGTGTTTGTTTGTCTCTTCGTCTGTGGACAGACATTGGAAGAAAAAAATCTAAAAGTTAAATAAATAGGAAGGAGGAAGTGTATAAACTAAAGCAAAGCCAGACAGAGAGAAACTGACCGACGTCTGGCCGACTGGAATATAACCCATTAAGACCTGACTTCGACATTTTAAAAGAATGTCTTCTAAATCCTGTCAGTTTTCTGAAATACCCCTGTTTCTATATCAGTGGTGCCCAGAAAATATATGTAATTGTCCGCCGACCCCCCATAGTTCCAGGGACCCCCCCCCCCCCCCCCCAGATGCAAAGATTTGAGTTAAAAAACGTCATTGGCTCCGAAAAAGAATATACATTTTCACGACTTTTCAAAAAAATAGCAGACGTACAAGCTCGTATAGCGCGCGCGCTATGAGCTTGTAGATCTGCTATTTTTCAATAGCTAAAGTATAACATAATGCTTTAAAACACCAAACGGGTGTCCCCGCGCCCAGAATGGAATAAAGAGACACTATAGATATCAAAGTGAAGAGTCTGGGAGTGTGGATTCCACAGAAGCGCTGGATGAAAAAGGAAAGCCCTCTGGGCTGTAAACATGGCCCTATGCAACCTCACAGCACGCGGGTTTGGAGGCTCAGTTGATGCCAGCCGACAACGGGAGGGAGCGCTGGATTTAGTGCATTGTGACAGCGAGCCCAATGCGCTGCTGGTCACATCGCTATAGACGCCAGTGGGGACTGGGCGCCACGAATTCAACTCACCTCAACTCTCACACAAAACATTGCGTTCATTTGTCATGATTTGTCACGATCCGAGTTGGCTTTGTCCGCGGCGTAAACCGTCTTTAAATAAATACTTAAGAAATGCCTATGGGAAAAATGCATTGCGATTTATTTCCTGGGCCACTCGTTGTTCTGTTCACGTGAACATGAGTCAGCTTTTGCACACCCGTATACATTCAGTGGAAAGCGCACCATTATAGGCTGAGAAAAAACTGTTGGAGAACCCACATTTAATGATGAGAATGAACAAAACCATTTAAATATTTCTAAAGTAAAAGTCACACTACTGAGGATTTTAAGGTGAACTGTCCTTCACTCACTTGCTCAATATTTATTGACGGCAATGTTTTCATCAAAGACCTCCTTCAGTCTGTTCCGTCACAGTGTAGTTACGTGGCCCTTGATTTCTGAATGCTTTATATTGTCCCCAAAACACGCCTTCAATTTTAAAACAAGACTTAAAGTGGTGTTTATTACTACCTTTTCTTTTCTTTTTCATCTTCAGCGGCTGCTAGCAATTTGTCACGAGTGCTACCAGCATTAAGGGTGACTTAGACTTAATTGTACAGCAAACTTGTGCTGCTGCGACACATTACGACGTTATAGATTTGTTGTTTTCGGTCCGTGGCGCCGCACACAACAAAGTATATCAAAGCCCTTAATGTATGTCCAGAGCACTTGGCTTGACCATAATCAACGCGTGATGAAATGTGCCACGGCTTAAAAGTAACTATCGCACAGAGAGAGGAGGCATCTTTCATCTTGAATCCTGAACCTGCTGCTATACTATAGCACTGCTCGCCAACATTCTCCCAGAAACACGCTCGGTTTGTCTTTTTTCATACATTTTATCCCCACGACACCCAGTGTCAATGATCTGCATTGTCGATAAGACAGCGTATAACGTTCAAAACAACATTCGAACAAGGAGGCTAAATACAGTATGTATTGTTTTTAACAAAGTTTTACGGCGATTTCTTTATTGTTAAAGGTATATTCAGTGATTTCACTCAAAAAACCGTAGGTTTCGTTTTTGGCTGGGACCCAAGGCCTTTCATCCAATCAGGATGGAGAGCCAAAAATGAAACATACGATTTTTTGACCCCCAGGGGTTAACTGGGGACAGGGAGGAACTCCTTATATGGTCACACCACTCTATAGTAGAGAGGATTATCACAACAAAACAAAAAAATAAGTGATATTTGAATTAAGTGAAATCACTGAATATACCTTTAATTACTATAACGTAGTCCTACTACTAGACCCCAGGAAATGGACATTTGGCCACAAAAAGATCACGGGATCTCGACTGGATGTTTAATTCTCTTTGGTTCAGCCGAGTCATTCTAACAAGCAGCGAGAAGGACCTGTGCTTTTCTGTGGACGACGAAGCTGACTGGGGGAAATTCACCATGATTAGGTTATATAGGTCTCTAGATTCTTTAAGGAAAGCACGATTTCACCGGGGGTTTCTTTTTTTTGTACCAAGAAAAGTATAGAAGTTCCAATCATTCAGCTGGTTTGTGTTATATAGCGCAATGAGGAATTCCTGGAATGGGTTTTGAATTTTAAAGGGTGGACAACACTGCAAGAGGCCAGAGAGGAAAGGAATAGGAAAGGAAAAAACAGTTTACTGGTCCTTCTTTGAAAGCAGCTGAGTGCGAACGTGCTGCTGTATATAGCTCAAACCAGTCTGTGTGTGGAAAGATAACCGGATGCTCATTTAGTCATTTTCTGGGGAAATATTTGTGGCACACATACAGTATACATTGTGCCACAAGACTTCCAAAGTCAGTCAATCTTTTGGCTACAGTAAAAACACAACTTGTAGTGGCAACATATAGATTATACCTCTGGCAAATTACCTCTGGCTGATGTAAAAAAAACTGCAATGACCCCATGGCCCCTGTGTGTAAAGGCACCACAGCACATTCTAACACCTTCTAATCCAATAGAAAGCTAAATCTACAGTAATTGGCCCCCATGCAGATTTAATTAAAGTGCAAACGAGCACCGTCGGTATACCGCTGTGCGTGGAAAATAGAAATGACGGTGCCCTTTTTGGGATAAACCTTCTCTGAGTTTTCCTGACAGGAAGGTGGTGCATTATAGCCAGGTCATATTTCTCTATTTCAGCTGGACATCTATGCCTCGTGCAAGAAGAAGTTTTGCACAGTAAATAAATAAATAAAGTCCTCTGTGATCATTCAACTCTCAGGGTCGAATGATGATCACTGAGGATTTTACTGCCAGCTAGTGAGTCAGTCAACCACCCCCCCTCCCCCCTCCTATCCGCCCACCAACAACGTTTCCCAGTCAGTCTGTCTTCCTGTCTTCCAGTGGCGACAGCTGTTATCTTCTCGCCATTAAACGGACCCAGTCAGAGAGAGAGAGAGAGAGAGAGAGAGAGAGAGAGAGAGAGAGAGAGAGAGAGAGAGAGAGAGAGAGAGAGAGAGAGAGAGAGAGACGGTCAGAACGCGACAGAGAGGTCCGTCTCCTTCACAGTGGGTCGGGGGTGGACAGATAGGGCAGTGGTGGAGAACATGAAGGACTCCATTTTTCTTTTCCATTTATATCAAAGTACGGTAGTACAATAAGTAAAAGAAAGCTCTGATCTACTTGAGTGAAAGTACAAAAAGGTATTAACCTCAAAATATACTCAAATTAATAGAAAAACTAAAAGTAATTACTTAAAACTTTGTCTGATCTATACCAGTTCACAATGTGTCGAAACTACGACTAAATCGGCAAAGTGATCGGTAAATAAAACCTGTCAAATAATTGCAGTCGAGTAAAACGTGCAATTGCTAAAGTATTAAGTATGATGTCTTGAAAAAAACGGAAGTAAAGTAAAAGTACCTCAACATTGTGCAGTCGTACAACTACTCGAGTAAACCGAGGAAACGTCCAAGACTGTTACTCTTCAGATCTAAAAGAAAATAGCGCTTCGCTGCTTGCGGGACCGGCTACTTTTGATGCTTTTTATTATATGGAGATGAGACGTTTTCTGTCCGACAGCAACGACGTGTATTTTGTCAACCCATTCTGGACGGGAAACCCCTTTTGGGTGTTATAGCATTATGATATGCTTTAGCTATTGAAAAATAGCAGATGTACAAGCTCATTTGAACTTGTAGGTCTGCTATTTTTGAAAAATCGTTAAAAATCTTTTCAGAAAATTGTCATGATTTAGAAAACATTTATTTAAAATTTTCGACGTCAGGCCTGAATGGGGTTAAAGTTACTTTCCTCCACTGCAGATGGGAGGGATGTCTGAGGCTGGCGGGGGGGGGGGGGGGGGGGGGGAGCAGAACAGAACACTGGGGGGGGGGGCCTTGAGGTGAAAAGCCGCCACGAGACTCAAAACACCACCGAGGGGCCGAGGGGTTACATCAGAGTTAAGGACAGGCTGCCCCCGAGTGATGCTCGGCCATGATAAGAAAGAGAGGAGTGTCCTTTTGGAGATGCTCCTCCTTGCCCTGAGCACGTTTTCTCTCTCTCTCTCTCTCTCTCTCTCTCTCTCTCTCTCTCTCTCGCTCTCTCTCTCTCTCTCCCCAGCCGAGACCTCCACACACACACACAGACACGCACGCACAGCCTCCAAAATACCACTGCAGCTGTCGGGGCAAGAAACGCCTTATCTCCATGTTTTGCGTTTTATTTTATTTATTTCTTTATTTCATAAGTTAACGCCCTATACAGCGTCACACAAAAGTATAGCAAAAGTAGCAGATCTGCAAGGTTGGGAATCGCGACGCGGTTTGAGCTTGTAGATCTGTTTACGGTATACTGAAAAAGGTTGAGCTGCACCACGCTGACACATAGAAACATGAGGTTTTTTCCAGAAAACCTTTCGGGATTTAGAAGACATTTCGTAGAATCGTCCTCAGGTCTAAAAAAGGCCTAATTGTCCTCTAAATCTAAAAAAGTAATCTGAAAGTAACAGTTTCTGGACGTGATGAGGTTTCCACCCCCACAGAGTCGATATAAATACAGTAAATGCAATTCACACAGCCACAACATCATATACTTAATGAGCTTGGACTGCCCAGCGCTGAGTCATTCTATTGACCATCCGTTTATAACAACGTTATCCATCAGGCTGTATATCTGTGCTCAGAACTTCATTAATTCCATAATACATCCTACATAAAACGCCCGGAACTACACACACACTGACTATACACGGACGGCCCTGGGAACGTATCACTCCACTGCACTGAAAACAACAGCACACATAATCTACAGTATTTCTATACACAACAACAGCCGTTGTTTCAGCAAATGGAAATCCTTGACGTCTTTTTGTCTTCGAGGGCGTTATATCATGTGACAGAATCCAGCAAAAAGGCCCTCAACTCTACTTTTCAGATTTTTACAGATTATTAAAGTACAGAATGTAAGCTTTCATATGATGTATCATTCAATGAAATTGGACAATAATTGAAGGAGATATAACCATTTAAAAGAGTTTATTTATTGATTTACTAATTTTTTTTTCACTTTTTAGCTGGAGTGTGTCACATATGGTCAGGTTATTCCACCGGCGTGCACTAACTCAGACAGAGACAGTCTTTCATTTCCGTTCCGTGACCACACATAATGCTAATGAAATCGACACGGCGAGAATAAACAGCAGGTTTATAACAGGGGACCGTGTGGTCGAGGACGTGGAGCCAACTCCCTCGCACACACACACACACACACACAACGAGCAACAAAAACAAAAACTCACTTGCGACCTCCAGCGAGGCGTTGCGGCTGACCGCCTCGCCCAGGTAGTTGCGCGCCACGCAGACGTAGACGCCCTCGTCGGGCTTGCTCCGCCGGCCGTGCACGATGCGCAGGAAGAAGAGCGAGCCGCTGGGCAGCAGCATGCGGTGCGAGCGGGGGTCCTCGCGGTCCGTCTCCACGCGCTCCCCGTCCTTGTACCACTCCACCATGGGCGACGGGCGCCCCTCCGCCTTGCAGTTGAGCGTGGCCGGCTCCCCCTTGGACACGATCAGGTCCGACGGGTGCTCCACCACGCGCGGCGCCGCGTCCTCCAGCCGAGGCCGGGATCCTGGATGGGACGGAGAAGAACGACGGGTTAGATTTTATAGGACTAGAGAGAGATGCTCCGATGATCGGTGATCGGCCGATATTCACTCTGATCGGTAAATCAGCGTTTACCCTGTCTATGATCGGCAATTTACCCTATGTGAAGAAACCGATCTTTTACACCATTTAACCCATTTTTTACCTCAGATCAGATTAAAAAAATGTCTTCGACATCCTGACAGCTTTCTGAAAAATCTATGTTTCTATGTCCGTCGTTCTTCGATTTTTCAAAAATAGCAGACCTACAAGCTCGTAGCGCGCCACTCGGTGGCGCGCTATGAGCTTGTAGGTCTGCTATTTTCCAACAGCTAAAGCATAACATAATGCCAACACCGAAAGGGGTTCACGCTCAAAATGGGTATAAGTGGTATAAATTTCAATCAGATACCGGTATATAACATACAGTAACATCATTTATTGCATTTTTGTGACAAGCCTAAACATTCTCCCCTTTTTTAGAACAGCACTTCTATGTTGCAACAAAAAAAGCAACAAAAACGTGCTGTGTATTGTGGGACCCAATTAAATGACAAAAAAGACGTAATTATATACCGAGCTTCCTGCCTCATCATTTTTTAGCGTCACCGGCATTCACATTCAACAGATTAGAAAATAGCAGTCAAACGGTCTTCCAAATGTTAATAATTGCAAAAAGGGAAAAGGTGGGGTTAATGGAGATCAGGTATATACGCTGAGTATAAGCTCCGTCTAAAGGACAGCAGAGCAAGTATGAGAAAATAATAGAATGCTGTAAAAAATGGTGTACGCTCCGGCGAGGTGAACTCAATCTAACAGGCCAGAGAGAAGCAGGCAGTAAACAATGTGTCATTTCAAGGACCATTAACAAAGAGTACAGTGCTAGATTGCCGTGAAGGCAAGGACACGAGGTAAAGCCAAGGACTAGTAAAGGCCTCTGTACTCATATAGTATACAGTGTATACTGTATGAGTACTATATGAGTACTATAGTGTATACTATACACTATAGTAGACTGTGCCTTTTTTTCCGGTCTTTGTTTACATTGCAGATTGCAGCCACTTGCGTTCCAAGAGGAAAAGTGGACGGTCCAACCCAAAATATTTGCAGCCCGGGCCCCATAAAATGTGAGCTATATCTAAACCTCTTCAGTTTGTTACACAGTAAAATCCTAGAGCGCCAATTTAACTACATGTTAAGTTCATGAACCCTGGCCCATGTTCTATAGGGGCAAACATTCTGCGAAAAATGTCAGATCTACAAGCTCACGGTGTGTCGCAGACTTGCACGTTCCGACACGCGACACGTCGGTAGATCGCTTGCATGGTTGGCTTATTTTGGAAAAAAAAGTGGAATAGGCCTTGAAGTGGTTAAATGAAGTTCCGTTCGTGATTTTATTTCGCATCTCTCAAAAAGCGATTTGTTTTAATTTCTTTCAAATAGAAACATTAATTAATTAAAAGATGGTGCACTTTGTGGTCTATACTAGGACAGTCTTTCAGAGATCATCGGACCCCGACAACAAGAAGAAACGTGAATGTATAGGTTTTTTTGTTCCAGTTAAATATCAATATTTCTAAAAGAAATGTTACAAAACAATCTTCTGAACTTGGCTGAAAGGTAAGGAAAACAGAACATGCATCTTTAGTATATTTGTTCTGTGCATGAAAGAATGCTTATCATAGCAATGAATTCTGTATGGCTGTTCAAGGTTCGTAGAATTGAGAAGAGAAAATCATAAACATCAATCGAGAGACAGAAAGTGGGCAGAAATGGAAGCGAGGTAATTCCCCACTGTTTGACAAGCTTTGAAATAGCCCCCCCCGCTTCCTCCCGGTTGAATGACAGCTTTGTTGGTGGGACAATTAAGCATAAATAGCGCCAACAACACAATCTGAGGCACCAACCAAGTTTTCCCCAGCAGGAGATCATTTTAGCCAAGGGAATGACACCAGGAGATCTGTGTAATCTTCCACAGTGTTTGACAGAATTACAAACTTTCGTTTCACTACTCCGTTCTGATCGTCGCAGTCGAACCTCATTATTTTGGAATCATTTTCAGCGCACAGTCGGGAGACAGCGACTCTTTTTCGTCCCCCTCCCACTCAGTTAGTAAGCTGAGCTATTACGCTGAGACTAAGACGGATATATATTATGGGGGGGGTTCTCACGTGTTCTCTCTATACACTCGTGGGTGTGTAGGAAAAGAGTTCAAACGTTCAAACTCTTGATACGGATGAGGGGGGGGAGTAAGGGGAGTCCTCAAATTGACAAATCCTCTGGAACTCCAGGATTAACAACTCTGAAACTTGTGAAAAAGTGAGTTTGGCTTTTTTTCCTTCGATGGGGGATAGTTAGTAGTTACAGTCCCTTCAGATCGTCGTTATTGGCCAATTTCAGTGCAATTACATTCTCTCCGTTCCAAAATGCTGTGGCGCTTGACCACCATGCAGGGCCTCTAAATCAGGGGTTTTCCCCCAGGGGTCCTTGAGGGAGTTCCAGGGGGTCCCCACCCAGCTAAATGATAAGTTTGGAACCACATGGACCCTTATCGGGTCTGTAACTCTGAGAGTGTACAAATGGAACCAAATCGGTTTCACCATTCGTACACTCTCAGAGTTAAATTTACAATATAAATTTTGGGGGGTCCCAGAGATAGAAATGCCATTAAATGGGGTCCGTAGACTAATGCATGTCAAACTGGGGGTCCTTGAAATGAAACGGGTTGAGAATCTCTGCTGGAACTGTACAAATCTTCTCTTATGGGGGCGTATCTTTTCTAACGGGGGTCCGCGGGGCTATAATTAGTGTCAATTTGGGGGTCCTTGACATGAAAAAGTTTGCGAACCACTGCTCTAAAAGGCCTGACACGGGACAGATTGCTCTTACAGTATAGGCCCCCCTCCCCCTCAAATTTACAATCCAATTCAGAGTTACCATGAAAAGGTGGGCATCGTCAAGAAGGCAGGCCCCTAACCTTAACCTACAGTACACTATAGCCCAGCATATATGTCACCAGCCGGTCTCTATTTTCCTATATACTTTTTCTATTAGTGTTTATGTACATACATAAGCAGTAAAGTACAGTTCAGTTTCTCTGTGAAGCACTTGGTGAGCATCTCTGCTCTTCATATAGCTGGTGCCATTTTCATACCAAAGACGCAAAAAAAAAGTATATATATTTGTTGAGAGGGAGTTTCCACAAGCTCGTGTTTTTTAAGTCGATTCATTTATTTCAGAAATGCATCGAGTTGCAAAGTCAGTATTCTGTTTTAATCCCTGTAGAGTCGTTTGTTTTACGATTTGGTTTTATAGCGCTTATAAAAATGGAGCTGACCAAGTAAAGTATATAGCGCACACTGACTAACATGACAAGTTCATTAACTGGAATAAAACCTGCAATCTGGGGTGACGCTGACAGTATAGCCCATTTAGGAATTATCGGCTATTTCTCTAGTTGAATATAGATCTGAGAAGCTTGTTTTACTTGAAGTTAGATGTATAGTTCCTTATCTCCTTCTTGAGTTTAGCTATAAAGTTTCTTATCTTCTCGAATAGAGACATATTATATAGTTTCTTATCTCTTATCTCTCTAGTCGAGTATAGAGTTCTGTCTGTCTGCTGAATGTCTTCATGTCTCTAAGCCGGGACAGTATATATACTGTGGTGTCATGCTGTGACATCACACTGGCATTGTGAGGTGGTGAACACATTTTTACAGCGAGAATTATGTTTGACGTTAGCTATTCAAAGTAAGACACGTTTGCCTAAATCAATCAAACATTAGGCATACGTCCACCCCCAAAACAAATGCCAAAATCAATGTATGTGCATTAATGCAGCATGAAGCAATGTACTGCTTGCTTTCATTCCTCTTTTTGAGAGGCCTAATTTAATTGTTATTTATTTCACACTCATTCAAAATACCAATAAGGAAAGACAAATGCCCTTTCTGCATATTAAAATGGAGGCACTTGCAGCATCAAAAGCAGAACTGCACAAAATGCACTATTCTCCTCCAGTTGTTCCGGTCTGTGTCTCTCTCGTGAAAAAAAGAAAATGCTTTAAAACCCTTTTGGTGTTTTAAACATTATGTTATAAATTTAGCTATTGAAAAATAGCAGATCTACAAGCTCTCAGCGCGCCACCGAGTGGCGCGCTACGAGCTCGTAGGTCTGCTATTTTTGAAAAATCGTGAAAATATTTATTTCAGAAAACTGGGAGGATTTTCTTTTTTTTATTTTTAGGTCAGGCCTAAATGGGTTAAAACAGTCATAATTTCATTAAATGCCTCTCTTCCCTCATGGTCTCTGAGCAGCACATAGTGGGGGCCCATTCGACTAATAGCTTTTAGGTAGCACAATGTATCATGGCTGAACCGAGAAGCTGGTAGCGGTTTCGCTGGTGGGTGGGTGGGAGGGTGGGTGCGGTTCTGTGGCAAGAACTCAGCAGGACAGAGCTCTTAAGAGCTGACTCATAAATTTTACAGAATAGGCCGGTCACAACAAGTTACAAGCCATGTGGAAATGTTAAGCACGGGTTTTTAAAGGGACAGAGGCCACCACCTGAGACTGAGCTAAGTATTGACAAGATGGCCTGTCTGCAAAGCAGAATGTCACTTTACAACATAGCTTTTACTGTACGTGATCCTGAGCTATGGCAGCGACTCGGCCTAGACTCTTGTAAGTGACGGTGATTTACTGCCGTCTGCAAACAAAAACAAGGTGTTTCAAATCCCTTCATCTTTCAGCTGTACAGTATACGAACAGAGAAAATGCACAGGTTGCAGCATTGCATGCCGCATTGTGTAAAGTGTAGAGATGATCCATACTTTTTAATATAAAGGATTATAGTATGAGCCTTTCTAGCCGAGGGGTTGGGAGAGTAGTTTTCACAGACCACAGAAATATGTAGCTTATTATTGCTGTATTCCCCTTTAAGGCAGCAGAGGCAGGCAAGGCGGTCAATGCCAAGTGATGTTGTGGTGAGATACATTCGGATTGGGAGCTTGTAGAACCTTTTGCAGAATGTTGCCCGATTTTCACCCAATGTTCACCTATCATGACATACCCAGAATATATTATGGATGGAATAAGATTCATGTGTTTAACCCATTTCGACCGAGACTGATTCTACAAAATGACTTCTAAATCCTAAGAGTATTCTGAAAAACCTCTGTTTCTACGTCAGTGGTGCTCAACCCTTTGTCATGTCAAGGAGCCCCAGAATTATCTGTATTTGGCCACGGACCCCCATCTGAAAATATGTTTTTTTCCAGGGACCCCCCAGAAAAAGTTTAAAAAAAACGTTCACTCTGAAAGAATATATATTCAAAGATCTGCGCTATACATTTTCAAGAGTTTTTCAAAAATATCAGACATACAAGCTCGTATACAAGCTTGTAGATCTGCTATTTTTCAATAGCTAAAGTAGTTAAAACACGAAAAGGGGTTCCCGTCCAGAATGTGTTAAAAGGGGGTGACCGTGTAAGTGACATGGTGTTTGTTTGTGAACATGCGGACGTGATAATGATGAACACGTTAGTAAGAACAACCACCACCTCTTTGTGGAGTTCTCTGGATCAAATTGGTACCCTGACCTGAAAATGTATTTCTATTTACCGCTTTGTATATATGACCCTATTTAATTACTTCTGAAAAAAAAAAGAAAGAAAGAGGTTTGCTTGATCGCTTTCCTGATATGGATTACTTCTCCACTGCTGGTCGAATGCACACTAATGTACTGGCTCAAAGGCTTTTAAAGCGTGGAAATGACAAAAAAAGATACATCAAGAGCAGTTAACAATAAAAGGGAAGAGAGAGAGAGAGAAAGAGAAAAAAATCACACTTGTGTGAAGTAAGGGGCGCACTTATCGTCATACATCACGTTGTTCTCTCTCTATAATGGAGGATTGGGAAGTGCTGCTGACTGCTGATGCTGCATTTTCCTCTCGTGTACAACTTGAGCAAGAGACTCTCTCTCTCTCTAGTCTCTACTGGTATAAAACAAGTGCAAGGGCAACCGTGGCAAAGTTCTACAGTAGACGCCCCCCCCCACCGCACTCTCTCTCTCTCCCTCTCTCTCTCCCCCTCTCTCCCTTTTACCAGACACTGAGTGGGGCTTTCATCCATGAGCAGATTCACATCCTGTGGAAAGTAGAAAACTAAATCAGCATAACTCCCGACCCGACAAATTCCCACATATCACTTGGGTGTACGGTTCTGACCAGCACTCAAGGACAGACAGGCTATTTGCACGTAAAGAGGCACAAAGTGGACATTATGGTCCAATTGTTGGGTGGACAGTTCCATTATTTTCGTCCTCAACAGGTCAAAAGGTTTAGTCATGCCGATAACATGACAGTCCCCCAAAAGTCCTGCTGAAAACTATGAAAGGAACAGCTAATAATAATAATAAGTCATCTTCACGTTGAACATGTCACACGTTGTGTTAATAGTAATGCTATTGTGTCACTGTGTAACTGTAACTGTTGTTCGCATGGTAAACATAGTGGTGGTTGGCTAGGAGTCAGTGTCCCAGTCAGTCAATGTGGGGGAGGGGCTTTTACAAGACTGTGCCCAGGGGGCTACTACGGTCTCATTATCCGCCGATACGGACTAATGGACAGTTGACTTACTGTAGCTATATCACTTCTGCTGCTGACCGCCATGGTCACATTTTTTAAATGTTTCACACGAGCAAAAATTCCAAAAGTCCAAATCCCGGAAGTAAGTGGGCAAGTGCAGTCCTCTTACTTGTTAATTATTCAGCACTGTCAGATATGTATATGTATATAAATATAATGTTTTTCTTTATTTTTTTTAAAGCCTATACAGAAGGTCAACTGAATAATAATTGTTCACTTCTTTCAAGCATGAAAAGACATGACTTGGCTAAAAGGCAATGCTCGGTGGAAGTGTGAACACCATCACATCAAATCGTTATCAGTCTGTGGAGGCTCTTAAAAAGGGACAACGTGGTTTAGTAATTGAAATTAAGGCTAAATTGAGCAACCCCCCCCCCCCCCCCCCTTCCTAAATAAATAAATTGTCACTGCTAATGTCCACAGAAGGATGGAGTCAGCTCTGGTACAATAGCAATAACCCTAGTACCAATACCAACCACCGCCAATACACAGAAATAGGTTCAGAAAGAGTTATAGGAAGGAGAGAATAAATAAATGAATAACATAATCCGCCACTTTGTCATCCCCATTCTCATTCTTCCCACATCTATATAGAGCCAGACTCCCTCGAACAAAATGTGTTGTTTTAGAGCGAATAGTCTCCACCACCACACCGCCTCCCGCTCTCTAATTTTCCATCAAAGCCTGCGCATTTATTTGCATTCAAAGTGAAATTGGCAGCAGTAGAGAGGGAAAGAGGTAGGCTGGGGTGTTGTGTTGTGTTGCCTCCTACTCATTGGGGGAGAGGGGGGGGGGGGGGGGACAACAAAATGAGACACTTGCATGAGAATGCAAACTAACAGCCATAATAAAGCTTAAGCTACGACCTCTCCTTAATTGAGCCTCTGTTGCAGGGTCTTTGCTAAAAGGGCAACTGTGTGCCTTTATCGTGTCTTTCAGTTTCGGCCGTCAATGGCTTCATGCGGCTATAGGGGCATTTTTTTTTACTACAGGGCCCATGAATATAGAGAAAGAGCAAAACTCCCACAAGTTAAAATATGCCATTTTCCACTTACAGAGCTCTGCATGACACCCTCCACCAAGGAGGACAGCCAGTTCAGTTCCTCTGAGAGAGCAGAGTTGAGCAGAGTTTTGGCTACGTTTTTTTTAGGCAAATTGTCAAGATAAAAAGCAGTTGCATTATGGACTAGTGAACAGTAGCTGGTTCCAACAGCAGCAGTTTAACCCATTTATATAGGCTCAAAATAAAAATAAGATCTTCTAAATCCTCCAGTTTTCTGAAATAAATATTTTCACAATTTTTCTAAAATAGCAGACCTACAAGCTTGTAGTGCGCCGCAATATGCAGCTCCTTCTGGTAAAATTGGGTAGCGGAGAAAACGGCAAAATCAACTACCGTATGCAACAATCAAATGTTGCAACCTGCAAACAAAGTCCAACATCGTTCCAAAACTCAGGGGGGATGTGGACTAGAATTCCAAAAGCTGACTAATCTGAGGGAGGGGCAGAACTAACGTGTGTGTGTGCCGTGGCCCCCTAGGCCTAGACACTTGCTCGTCATTAGATTTCGCTCCAAGCGTCCTACTGGAAAATAAACTACTAGAAAAAAACTGTCTGCGTCCATCGTCGATCCATTTTTCAACTCATTAGGTTGACCAATCGATCGGACATGTCACATGGGTTGATCTTTCACTTTTCCCAAACGTAAGCTTATTTATTGGCATTTTTTGCCACGGCTATGAGATCTGTACCGCAGTCACGTTCCCAAGACGTAGCACGTAGTTGAACTGCTATGGACTCGTTCAGTGTTCTTAACCCATTTACGATTCTACAAATGTCTTCTAAATACTGACAGTTTTCGGCCGGGGGGGGGCGGGCGATTTGTTTTGAACACGCAGAGACGTTGAGGGGTGTTGACAGAAGCGTGCGAGGTCCCGTGAGCGTGCTCGTCTGCGCACGTGCCTTGCAGACGACTGGACCTGGGTTGCGGTGAGATTTTTTTTTTAGCATGCTACACCTCCCGCGCCTCTCATGAGCAGGCGAGAAGAACGCCTGGGTCACTCGCTTCCCGAGTTCCCGTCTGGAAGGACGGGAAGACTGATACGATGACAGTACTATGAATATGCATGTGGTGTGCGTGCCAATGGCTAGGGCCAGCTTGCTCACCCGCCATAACCTAGAAACGGCCAAAGTGCACAGTCACCCGCTGTGTTGGCCATCAATAAGCAATCCATTGGGTTTGCAAATGTATGTCGGGACAGCATTTTGTCTTGAGACGCTCCAGAGCTGCCTCGAGCCTTTCAAGTGTTTAACCACAACCAGCGTCCTGTTTCATAGCAGCGTCTTTTAGGATTTTCTTTTTTTTGCTGGATATGTCTTCATTCACACACATACTGTATATGCACGGCACGCGCGCCGCACACACACACACACACACACGCACACGCACACGCACACGCACACGCACACGCGCACACACACACACACACACAAACACACACACACACACACAAGCTAGTAGCTTGTGTGTGCGTGTGTGTGTGCGCTTGAAGCTACTGCATTCACCTTACATCAAGTTGGCCACATATCACTCCAGGAGAGGAAAAGGTCATAACACAAACTTCCTAAAAATTCTTAAAGGGCAAATCCATCATCCAAAATGGCAATGCTTATAAAGAAGGGGGGGGAAAAAAACCCCAAAAAAACAGATTGGACACATTTTTCATTCTCAAATTGCCATATTGACCGAATGTGCATTTTAGGTACCGGTATATACTTTGGATTAGAACTCAGCCATATTATGTACGTACTATAGTTCAAATCTATGCAAGTACAAAATAATTTCTCAGTTAATCTCTTGGTTAATCCGGATTTATACTTGGTTTTACAGCAGAGTATAGGCATTAGGCTACCCCACCATTGTACAGTACTTATAGGTGAGGTTTGGCTCGATGTTTAGATCAATTTATGGCTGCTCTAATTGCTATTTTGAGGCTTATTTCTGTCAGGGGGAGTTAGGGCCGATTCATACTCTGTCTGTTCGGCTCTGTAGAGCCTACAATGTGACGTCATTTGAGGTTCGGGTCGGCTCTTCGGTGCTACTGAAAATTTCTGACGAGCCGAAATCATTTCGGCACTACAGCGCCAAAACAGCGGTAAAATAGGAGTATGAATTGGCCTACTTTTAAAAGTTATCAAGAAGCTGAGAAAGCACTGACTCAACGTTGCAATCTCACCCTGCAAGCCAGTTTTTGTTCACAGCCATTTCCTGATGACGAGACATAAAATACTAACTGTTAATTGTCAAATAGAGCTCTGTGTTGAATCTTTATTTTTCCCTCACACAATTCATCTGTGCTCTTTAAGTGCTTTCCAAAACCAGTCTCCTTTCTTTGTATCAATCTCACATTCTCACTCAGGCACAACAGGTACAGTAGCTGTTGTTTTTTCAACAACAAAAAAAAAGGTGCTGGTACTTTCATTTTTAAACATAGCCATTAAGTCTGCCACTGAACAGCAGCTGTCAAAACGACTCCACTCCCACCGCCTGCACCCTGATGGCACTATCCACAGGCTGACGGCATGAAAACATGCCAAGCTCCATTCTCACCATTTCATTCAACACCTCTAAATCCACCTAGGTGACAGCTACCTCTGTGGGGTGTGATGGGTTGGGAATGTTTACAGTGGCGTTTCTATTGACTCTTGACAGCAGATTCTCAATTTCTGTATAACCCCCCCCCCCCCCTTTATTTCAAGCTACGTGACAGACAACTCCTTCACCAGAGACAACAAAGAAGACGAGAAGACTAGTCTGAAAACAGAACAATTGGAATGACTGTATCTGAGGTGTCTTCTGTTGACAGCCATTGTTAGACGAGGTGATTGTGCCCTTGATAAAAAGGAGCGGAGAACTCGCAAGCCACTCACTGCTCTGTCACTAGTACGCCCAATCCAAATCCACGGTTGTAATCACAGAAACGAGAATTGATCTGATAAAACTAATTGAAAGGTGTTCAAAATATTGCTTGTGCACTTTCAAAATTGCATCTGGAATCTGGACTCTGGAGATTTTTTTTAATCTCCAGATGCATGGAGATACATGCACAGCCAGAAACAAATAAACAATGTTAGAGAGGACTACAAATGTTGACTAAACATTTGCTGAAAGTCTTTAACGTAAAAGAGCAGCCCCACTTGACAGGAAATGCATTTGCAAAAGTATAAAGTTATACTCAAATAATTGAAACCTGGTTTAACTGCAAAGACTTAAGACTACGGTTGTACTTGTACTGAATAGGAATTATTTGAAATGTATAGCACATTACTTTACTTATTTATTGCATGAGGGTTCTCTGTGTAACTTTAAAGCACACTAGTTAAAGGAAAATTCCATACTAGAAGGCTTTCTTACCTTTATTTGTAGTCGTTACGTCCCCACCAAAGAGGTCCAGGTGTTATTTTGTGCAAAAGTGCATTATTGGCTATTTCCCCTACCATAAGCCCTCAATGGGGGTTGGGTTTTTGTGCTAATTCTCTTATTTTCATCGAAATAAGTAGTAAAGTGTGCCGCTTGGGATACTATTTACATTGTGAATTTGAGCGATGGAAATAAGCGAATGAACACCCCAATGCCCCCATTCAATTCAATCCAATTCATTGAGGGCTTATGGTATAGGCGAAAAAGCCAATAGTGCGCTTTTGCACAAAATAACCCCTGGACCTCTTTGGTGGGGACGTAACGACTACAAACAAAAGGTAAGAAAGCCTTCTAGCATGGCCTTCTCCTTTAAATTTACAAGACCACGTCAGTACTAAAGACCTGCTATAGAAATGGCTGAGATGAAGCCAAGACGCTGAGTGAGGAAGTGAAGCTGGAGCAGGAGCACGATAACGACTGCAAAGTATAGCAGCAATGTCATTATGACATAATTCCCAGAAGAGAAGAGATGAAAAGGAAGACCAAAGACCCCCTGGAGGCGTATAGCATGCCGCTGAGAAAAGAAACACAAGAAGCACGATGGAAAACAAAGCTCTGAAGTGAGGACTGCAAGCACGCTGACCGTGAAATGGTGGAAGCTGCTCTGTGAAGGCCTTTATTATTAGTACGTGCCACAACAACAAGGCACAGAGTGGGAAGGTATAACAGGTGAGTTGAGGTAACAGAGTTTACATTATGAGCAGGTCTCTTTCTGAAACACCATGCCCTTTGTTCTTCGATCTTTCCAAAAATAGCAGACCTACAAGCTCGTAGCGCGCCACTCGGTGGCACGCTATGAGCTTGTAGATCTGCTATTTTTCAATAGCTAAAGCATAACATAATGCCAACACCAAAATGGGTTCCCGCCCAAAATGGGTTTTAAGTTTTCAAAACAATTAATTTCTACAGAGAGTACAGAGTACAAGTAATCCTCAGAGTTAATTCATCCATTCTAGTGGGTCCACTTGGTTACATGTGTATGCTCAATACTGTCTACTCTCTTAGTTAAATGAACGCTGCGGATTTCACTGTGTGTATGTGCTATATATGACAGAGACTTCATTGTGAGCGAGAGCAGTGACCTGTGGTTAGCCTCGAACCAAATCTATTTCACCACTGTGACCTGCATGGAGAGGTCACCCCTCCCTTAATGCTGGAGGACATCCATCTGTCTACAGCCAGGGGGGCTCGAAGCCGTGTTTTCTTTTTTTGATGGACCCTCAGGGCAGTCACACTTGAGACCATCGGGGAAAGGGGACGACTGGCGTGTTCCTGTCAGCGCCCACTGCTAAATAGCGTCAGGTTTTGTGGTTTTCCATTCATGGCAGCAGCAGGGAATTCTCCTGTTTCATGTCGTGTTTATTTTGACTTCTACGCGCAGTAAAACACTGAGGGCTAATTTAACTCTGAGAGTCGACTACAAATGTAACCAAATGGACCTGTAAGAGTCTATTTGCTCTCAGAGTTATTTAGATATAGTAATAATGAAGATTTCACTGTGTATTAATATTGTGTAGGGTATAGGTAAGGAGCAACATTCATCCCAAAACAATATTTAAAAAATATATATATATATATCTTATCTATAAATGCACCAAGTCTCTGTGTGTACGTACGTACGACTGAAATCCACGCAACTCGAAAACCGTTAGCCCCACCGACTTCAAATTCAAGTCGACACACACGTTCCACTCCCCCCACAGGGAGGCATTAATCTGACTCCGTTTACCTGACAAAAAAAACAAGCAATACATCCAAAATAGGCAAGACATCTTCATGTCGTGACATACAGTTGCGGTGTTTGTTTATGGCGTGTGTCTGTGACTGATGACGGTCAGGAAGTGGTGCTTAAATGACATGTGTAAGTTAGTTTCAAAGAATGACGTGTCTGAATGTTAGGTATGGTATATACATGAAGTTGACATTATCTCACCAACACATTAATCTATTGATGGCTTGGATTGATCTGTGGATAACATTCAGTTAGGCCGTAGGCAAGTATAAGGACTGTCTGGTACACTGTCCGCGAATGATTGAAACGTCTTTGTTCTCTGAATTGACAAAAAAAAAGTTTCTCTCTCTTTCTTTCTGCACATCAAAATGTCTCCAATTAAGTACTGTACGTGTGTATATATATATACTGTATAGGCTATTCTGTCTAAACAGAGTATATTTTGAGCCTGCTGTGTGTCGTTTGTGGCTACCTTAACCAATACACTAGACAGCTCCACGCTATAACAGACAAACAGGAGAGGATGTATGTCACCGTGTTGTGATGTAGTGAGTCATCCATGTCCCACTGTGACAAGTAGCCTACATATTTGCGTCACCACTGAGATGATCTTAATAAATTACTCAGAGATGTTAACTGTTACGACGAAAGCGATGGAAGAATGCTATAACCACTACCATAGGTATCACACGTAAATATGTGTTTTGTGAAGGGATGAGGTTATCGATTAATAATCACACTGCACCACAAGTAGAAAAGACATGTTGGGACTATTACAGATTTTGTGCCTGGCCATGATTTGCCATCTCAGCTGTATCCACACACACACACACAAACACACACGCACGCGGCGCCAATCCCAGGAAGTGGATTGCGTTCTTTTCTGTCTTTGCAGATGAGTGCAGACTGTCATTACTGCGCGGGTAAAAAGGTTTGGCGTGGGGGGGACATTGATCTGGTTACTGCCCTGTTTGGTCCATGACAGAGCGGACAGCTGTTTTTAAAGCACCACTTTCAGCCACTTCAAAGGGGAGCAGCACAGCAAACACATGGCCCCTCGTGACAGTCAATTCAGCAGACCTGCCCCGCGACCAATGCGCCCACTGACTGACTGACTGACGTTGATGGAGCTGATTGACAGCAACAGCATCGACTCGAAGTGTCATCTTATACTGGCAAAATATAGTTCAAGCCCCGAGCCCTAGTGAAACATGACTCTCAGAGCTCAGGAGGAAGAAGGGACTTGTGAAAAAAGGTGATCTCCAGGAGGCGGGGGGACACTGGGGACCAGGTCAAGGATGTCTCAACAGAGTTTTTTTTTTTTTTTTTAAGTACTTATTTTTTTAAGTACTTATTTTCGTCACCGCTAAACCCCTCATCCCTAAACCTCTTTGCCCTTTTTACTATTTTGCTAAACATTTTTGAATAGTTAAAATGGCCAGTCTACAAGCTCACAACGTGTCAATGTAGATTGGCTAGTTGAACTACCTGTATTCAAAAATGTTTTTACAAATAGTAAAAAAGGCAAAGAAGTTTAGGGATAAGGGCTTTAACGGTGACGAAAATGGAGCCCACGGTGTGGGAAATACCTTGATGAGATAGTTGTGATCAAAAGAAAATGTCACTATACTTTAAAAGCCATTAAAAGGCAAGGATGTCACCAAGGTGTAAACAACAACTATGATGAGACAAAAAAAATAGTAAGTTGATTAACTTTAAGTTTAATAAAGGCTTTGTATAAGTCCAAAGGACACGTAGATCACCAAGGGAGCACTTTTGCTGCATTGGTTCATAAAATACTCTGGGTTCATATTAAGTTTAGTGTTTACAGCCCTGTAAAAACCATCTCAGCATTAGAGATGCCTCCCAAGACAAAACAAGCTGACAAAAACAACAATGTTCCAGACAGTTATTCTTTCCTGCATCATCATTGGGAATGTCGGCTTTCTACGTTCTATGAGAATACTGTGTAAAGTTGAACAACAACACAGGCCTATACACCCCGATATTAAAACTTGCATATTTATTTAATCAGTGTTTTATTGAATGAGGGGTTTTTTTTCCCCCCCTCATTCAGATTTTTAGATTTGAAAAGGGTTGATTTTATGCATGGAGAAGGTTCTGCCTGACTAGACAGCCCACTGCAACGGTTTCAACAACGCTACGCACTGTCTGTGTTGTGTGCCTCTGGGTTTTTATCATCCCAGCCAGATGAGATAGGGAGGATGCTTCTTCGTGTTTTAATTGGAACAAAGTGATGAACAAAAACAAGACTTGCATTAGGCCAGAGGGTTGGTTTGGATGGAACCACACAATAATGAACCACGTGATGATGACACTGCATGGCGTTGAATTGGTTAACGAATGAACGAATGGAGAGGGATGTACCTACCATGCTGTTTTCTCACCTAGAAATGTGTGTGAAGACTTTTACTTCAAATGTTATATACCCTAGCCCCAATATGTTCCCTCAGTCCGTAGGGACTGAGGGAACATATTGGGGCTGGTTATACCCTAATAATTTAGACAGACTGAATTACAACAAAAGCAAGTAGGCTACTTATTGTATTATGTATTAAATATAGGCACTAGGCCTATGTATAGAAGGCCACAGTAGACATGATGGTCCCCTGGGTTAACACTACTAGCTCTCATCATCACCCAAGGCTCTAAGCAACTGGACTCCATGGAGATCAGGCGTGTGAAACATAGCATTATGGAGGAGTAAGGACACACATTCAATAAAGTAAAGACGGTTCTGTCCGTCTATTTGTTCAAACACACTTCACTTCCCTCCACCAAACACCCCGTCCCGTCCCCGACACCAAACCCACCACCCACCCACCCATCCAACCCAAACTTACCATAAACCAAAGTTATGAAAGCCAGTGAAACCAGTAGAATATCCGTATTTGGGCGATACTCCATTCCTCTCCAATGTGTCATTAAAACTGTCCTTCAAACGAGGAGCGCAGTTTGTTAGGAAATATGTCCAACAACAACGACGCTATATAGGATCCAAATGCAGGATTTATGATGGCAAATAAATCCTCCGTGGTGTGGATAACACGCACAGACCACCTGGCAGCATCACAGCCGCTGCTTGCAGAATAATTATTAAGACCCGAGTTGAAACATCCCGTATAAATAATAAAACTTTCCCCCTTATGGGGCTCCAAGTCCTCCAATAAAGTCCTCCGGAAGGTCCGGGGCAGTCCGTGACTGAGCGCCAGCAGCAAGCCGCAGGTGATGCGCTGAGAGGCGGCCGAGAGGGTGGGCAGTGACCGCTCTACCCCAAATCCTTTCGCTTCCTCCTCGTCGGACGTCGGTTCTTCTTAACTAATGACGTTACTAAACTCGTGAAGAAACAGTCGCGGCCCGACGAAAATTATCATTTTTGTCTGAGAACAACTCGGGAAAATAGCACTTCCATTATTTATCTCGCCTCCAAGGTTATTATTTCTCTCTCCGTCTGTCCGAGCGTCTCTCGCTCTCCGCGGTTCTCTCTCTCTCTTTCTCTCCTCCTTGAACTGAATTAGAGCCTCATCACAGGCAACACGCTCTCGCTCTCTCTCTCTCGCTCTCTCTCTCTCTCTCTCTGTTGTACACGCTGATTCTCTTAAAGGTGCAGGGCACTCATTCCGTGGCTCCCACCGTAGAGTTATAGCCGGAGCCACGGCCCCTTTAAGATCTATCTATCTATCTATCTATCTATCTACCTACCTACCTACCTACCTACCTACAGTGTTTCCCAAGGTGGGGAGATACAGAAGGTCCCCAGCTAAATGATAGTTTGTAACGAAATGGACCTTTTATGGCAGTGTTTCCCAACCTTTTTCCAGGGCACACCTAGATATTCGGGGGGGGGGGGGGGAGGGGGGATATATACATATACATTGT
This sequence comes from Protomyctophum bolini, assembly GCF_963924005.1. Taxonomy (NCBI): domain Eukaryota; kingdom Metazoa; phylum Chordata; class Actinopteri; order Myctophiformes; family Myctophidae; genus Protomyctophum; species Protomyctophum bolini. The sequence continues at coordinate 8,496,179 of NC_137874.1, read as the reverse complement.
TATGGCCCTTAATATCCCGCTTCTGGTCAGACTAAATTAAATACATGCATTTCTATAATTCCGCCCCAAACTGCTATGGTCCAATCACAGCTAAGCATAACATGGGTTAGACAAACCTCTCCACCAATAGTTTTCCTATAATATATTAAAACATTGTTTTTTTCCAGCGCATATGCCATTTTCTCTCCCTCTCATCCACTCAGCTAATCATCGCTCCTTCTCTCCCACTCTGACTTTCAGGGGTTGAAAGTCGGGGTACCATAACAACTTATACCTGTTTAAGGCAAAATGTGGCTATATGCCCGAATAACCCAAACTTATATACAGTAGGCTACTGTACGTCCAATTCTGGACTTACAACATGCGTTGAGGATAGAAATCACACGCTCTAATGTAGCCTACTATACTTGACAAAGGTTGTACCCCCACGGAATAATAATACTACTGGCATACACTGCTGTTTCTTTCCCCGCATGCCGTGGCGGCCATTTTTATTTCTTTATCGTTACTTCACTTTACTTTTTAAGGGTGCAACTGTTGGAATTCATCAAAGGGTTTGTCTATTTAAAAAGAAAGCGTGATACTCCTGCACAATTAATTAATCTGATTATTAAAAAGAATAGATATTCTATGCATTGAATCGTTAAACAATTGTCAAACGTGACAAAATGCACACTTATATGTATATATATATATATGTGCTTGCGTGGACAGGATGCCACGTTGACGTAGGGGGGGTACCGTACGCCAAAACCCATGTTTGAATTTAAGAGGTCAGAGTGGGCAACCTCACGGACTCCATATTAGGACATCATTTTTTATCCCAAAACTCTATATGTGGGCAGTGAATGTGATCGGCTTAGAGCTGTATGGAACCGACCGCTTGTTTGAGTCTGATGTCATGCTGACACGGGTCGGTTATGTTGACACATAAGAAGGTCAAGCGGAGTCACATGTGTGGAAAGAATGGGAGCGGCGAGCCAAGAGATTGAACCATCACAGATACATTCTGTATAAGAGCTTGAACCATCACACAGAGAGAGACATTCTCTAAGAGCTTGAAAGGAAAACAGAACCGATACAAGCTCTTCAGACCCTTTCCGTCATACAGATCAGTTGTAATTCAGCGAGTTGCAGGTCTGTCCTACACGATGCACTGGACAGTTGTTCAGAGAGACGCTCCAAATAAGAGATGTATTCAGGCTGCAGTGACCGTGGGGCACAAGGTATACTCATTTGGTACGCCTCCGCCTAGTTACTTTGGAGACCCTGAAGAGGATCACATCAATGTATACGTCTTCAATTCAGAGTCTCTGAGATGGAGGACGTTGCCCCCCGTGGTAACTACAAGAGGAGAACGTCGTCCCCTTGAAGTTCCCTGCAGGCGCCGGTACCACACTGCTGTTCTGGTACAACATACAGCATACATCTTGGGGGGATTGGGTATTGAGTATTCGGAGATTTGCGACAACGTGCTTTATGCATTTGATGTAGACACCCACACATGGCTAAAGCTGACGGTTTCTGGTACTGTTCCAGAGGGGAGGGCCTGCCACTCAGCCTGTCTCGTGGGGAATGTCATGTATATCTATGGAGGATTGACCCAGACTGGAGTCACTAATGACATGTACAAGCTGGACACCACCACCATGGCCTGGTCTTTGATTAACACCAGAGGAACTGCTTCACCACAACACTCTGGCACCATCATCGGGACAAAGATGTTTGTATTGGGAGGCCAGGACCATAGGGACTACAACCTCAGAGTGTTTGACACAGAGACCAACCTCTGGCTGAACACACCTTCTGCACAGCCCGCTCTTTCAGAAAGTCGCTGTACTCATTCAGCCTTTACTTACAAGGGAGAGCTATACATAATTGGTGGCTACTATGTGGATAGTCGGTTCGATCACCTGTGGAAATTCAGTCCAGACACGTTCTCCTGGAAGGTGGTTAAGCCCAATGGTAACGGCCCGTCATGGCCGAGTAATGGCTGCTGTTGCACGATGGGAGATCGTATCATCCTGTTTGGAGGAGACATTGATAAACTGTTTATTTTAGACTGTAATCCTAGTCTGAAGACATTATGCAAGTTAGCAGTTGTTCAGCACGGTCTGGTCCAGTCTGAACTCCCACACGACATCAGGTGGGAACTGGCAGCCATGAATGAAGAATAACATATATATTAACGGCCGCATCACCGTTCCCGATGTGCAGGTTGGTGCATTGCATGGTTTCCTCTGCCTTCGGTGTATGGATGGGTGAATGTAATGCACAATGTAAATAAAAAAATGTTTGGATAAAAAGCGCTATATAAATGCACTATTTATATAGCGACAAATAACTCGCTATAGTGACAAATAACTCTTAATGCTTCATTCAATGAGGCCGTCTACTACACCGCCCCTTAGCCTTGCTTATCAACCATAAATAATGTAAAACATATAAACAACATTGTACGAATAGTTTTTTAACCCAGTACAATATACTATGAAATAACAATCCATCCAAATATTTGCTCTCATATATACACAAGATGGCTAGTTTTAATATATTTGTCTCCACCAGGCCGAAGGCATGGGGGGAGAGTATGCTTTTAATATTAATATATTTTATTTCCTGACCTACCAATGTGAACACAAATGCTTCCATCACGTCACGCATGATCAACAAAGTTTGTGCAGACCCATAAGGCGGGTCTGCCATTATAAATGCCATTAAGGTCTTGTAGCCTGTTGCATATCAAACTGGGGGTCCTTGAAATGAAAATGGTTGACCGTTAGAAGCTGCAAAAATATTTTTTCAAATGGGGGGGGGGTCCGCATGCTAATGAGTGTCATTTCAGGGGTCCTCGACATGAAAAAGTTTGGGAACCACTGAATTCTATTTCTATACGAGGAATTTCACCGCGGAAAGTTGATTTATTGTGTGTAAGCCTATTTTCTCACACAGGCCTAATCACCCCAAACCTCATGGGCTACATACTAGGCTATTATGTCTTGAGAGTAAATCGTTCAGCATGTCACCCATGTGAACTGAGGGGCGCTAGTTATATCATACATCATTGTACGTCACCCACTCCGTGCTCAACCAATCAAATCATCACAAATATCATTCCGGCCGATCACAATTTGCGTCTTCACTTTTCTGTCCTCACTTTTGTCTTCAATGTTTGTGTTCACAGTACAAACACGAAAAGCTGGGCATAGGAGGGCCGGGGGCCCTCAAACATAAGAAGAAGAAATAACATAGCCATAATTTGTGGACTACTGCTTTTGCTTTTACACAGTCAACTGAATGAATGCCTACCGTATTGTTACTTTGATTCTACAAAATGTCTTCTAAATCACGACAGTTTTCTGAAAAACCTCATGTTTCTATGTCAGTGGTGCTCACCACATTTTCACGATAAAATAAAATAGCAGATCTACAAGTCCGTAGCGCGGCACTCGGTGCCGCGCTATGAGCTTGTAGATCTGCTATTTTTCAATAGCTAAAGTATAAGATAATGCTTAAAACACCAAAAGGGGTTTCCCGGCCTAAAAACATTTAGGGTAACTTTGATTCGTTGCCTGTGTGGCGATTGGTTTTCAATGTGAATGGAGCGTTTCGTTGCCATTGTCGCGCGGCTTCCCGGTGTGAAAGTGCAGCTGTTCCTGTTGAAAACCATTGCAAAAAAAAGACGGCCACATAGACACAAAGTTAGGTGTTCCGTCGTAGCCTAGTAACCCAGTATGTAATGTGGCATATACCATACAGAATATAGAGAGAATGTCTGGAGAGAAATACAAAATAATAATGCCCTGTAGAAAATACTGTCAATTCATATTCTCTGTGCATCATGTTTGTACCATTTATACTGTGAACTGGCTATATATTCCCTGAAAAGGTCACTGAATTGTAGGGGTCTATCAATTATAAGTGACAGGCCGTACATCCCTTTGTCTAAACAATATATTCAAATGGAAAGAATTAGCCTATTATGTGGCGTATGTGGCCCTATAGCACAGATATACCACCTAATACAACCTCAACATTTTGTTAGCCAGAATGACCTTCCCTGATGGAAAATACAAGGAAAATCCATATTTAAAAATACTACTACTACTACTACTACTACTACTACCCTCAAACTTCTGAAACTTGACATAATTCATCTGGAAACTGTTTAAATGCCGCAGTGAGGCTACACATGGACCATTTAGTCGTTGAAATTGCACGATTTAATGAGGATCAGCTCCTAACCTTTACCTAAGCACCGAAGCATAGCCTTGGCAGAAAAGCAAATCCAAATGCAAATGTATCTTGAAAGACCTTTTGATTGACCGTTGACTCGGATGCTATGTACACACATCAGCCAATAAACCTCGACTTGGGCACTATGAGAGATCCAAAACGAACCCACGCTCAACCCGGTAAAATGTCACAATCGATCTCTGCATATTAGAAAATGTCTCCGCTTGATGGAAGGTGAAAAGCAATATTTCCATTATAAATAGAATTATATGTGCCAGAAAGATACGGCAAACAGTTAAAGCAATGAGACATGACATATATACCATATGAAGAATAATCCTGCACTAGAGGCAATAAGCAGTGAGTGTGGTTGAGCTGAATAAATATTAGGGGGTTCGCGCAAGCCCGAGCATAATACAAACGCCTCCTTGACATTCATGGAAATGCATTGCAGGTTCAGGGTGTGCTGCATGCGTTATCGTATCCACACATCCTCTCACATATACTACACATCAAACATTAAGTTGACAAGAAGTAATTCCACACCACCGGCGAAGTCACATTTTATTAGCAGATGACCTGCATTCTTTGCCTTATCCCATTCTGACCTGAGATCAGATTCATACGAGGTTTCCACTGGACACACACTGGTCTGATTAACCCATTCTGACCTGAGATCAGATTTAAAAAATGTCAGTCGTTCTTCGATTTTTCTAAAATAGCAGACCTACAAGCTCGTAGCGCGCCACTCGGTGGCGCGCTATGAGCTTGTAGATCTGCTATTTTTCAATAGCTAAAGCATAACATGATGCTAAACACCAAAATGGGTTCCCGTTCAGAATGGGTTATTGGCCCGGTAAATAAATAACCCTTTTTGGTTTGCAGGAACACCAAAGAACCAATAAAAGCACCGCTCCCCCTTATGATGAATGTGTGAACATTCTTGATATTCCTTTCGTGTTTCAGGGCTGCATGCATGTTTAATTTAATTGCGGCGGGGAACTGATTAATTGAGCTGCTGCCGCGTGATTGAATAAAACATGACGAGGCCCTTCCCTAAATGCATTTCCGCTTGCCTGTGACTGATGCCGTCGGGTCGGCGGCTTCATCAAACATTTGGCGAAGGCGTCGGCGAAGTCAAGCGGCCCCACGGATTTAGACTAATTATCCATATTAGGCATCCAATTACAATGGCAGCCTATCAACGCCGTTTGATGGTGTGCTGTGCAGTTATACAGCTCAACCATCAATCATAACGGTTCCCCATCATGCATACACACATCCTGGATGTTTGTTGTTGTAACCTTCATCTCTTTGTTTAGTATAGTTGCTCTTGTCTGTCAATTTTTAAAACGTTGGTATTTGGTTAGAAAAATGTAATGGAAAAAGTGTATTGATATACAATATGCTATCCAGTATATTGTGATCGGCGTGTTTGCGATCAGATAGTGCAGCAGCTTATGAAATTAAAGATGGAACAAACTCTGAAGTATAACTGATTGAAAACAGGACACATCAAAGCAGTCATCAAATGCTTAGCCAGAAAAGGAACGTCAATAATTTTTTTTGGGGGGGGGGAGGGGAAGAAAGAAAGACATTATGTCCATAATAGTATAAGTTTCAGTGGGTGTCATGCAAACATTATTAATTGCCCGCAATGCCTTATATCAAGTTGACAAATCACATTAGGGGAGAAATTTGTCATCAGTCCGAAGTGTAACAGTAATGGAGAGAAGTTCTTTGCGCTTTTGTCATGAGAATTGCATCACTGCACCACGGGGCTTCAATTTATGCGACTGACCTGATAAATGCTTCCATAATTTGTAAATAAACACATTACTTTGAATGAAATTTAATTAGCACATAATGTATACTGCAGCAAATGCCTGTGTTCCCTAAGGGTTGAGCTCAATATATTGCATGGTGCTGCTTTCTATCACCACCATTTCTTTCAGTGTTTTACGCAGCATAGAGGTGAATTACTGCCCTGTCAGAATGCAACCGCAGTATCAAGTGCCCATATTTTACAGGAAAATAAAACTGTGATTGCCATGGAGACCGGCGTCTGTGAAGGTTTGTCAAGCTCCTGACCATTTCATCCACTTCTCATTCTGGGTGGGCAAACATAGCATTAAAGCAAATGACAGAGGTACAATCTTGGCAAACAGGTTATTATTACAACAATTCTTAAGAGGAAATATAACAGCCTGATATTTTTGTTTATCATGACTTCTCTGTGTGTGTGTGTGTGTGTGTGTGTGTGTGTGTGTGTGGGTGGTGGTCAGTCTATGGTGCAGTAGCTACAGTACAATATGATTGATTGATTGATTGATACAGTATCCCTCCTTGGGATAAATGATGTAATCCTTGCATCAGCTCTTATTCCCCGCATCAGCTCTAATAATCGCTATATCATATAAGCAAATACGGTTTTAAGACTAGCAGATTTATTTTATAGATGGGTTTATTTAGTCATGAATATTAAACACCGCATGCATTTGCAATACTAACACAGCTGTCCAAGTCTGGCAGCTACAACTTCTCTAGTTGGCAAACTTGGTGGAAGATGCAACGGTATATAAACAACCCTGACTGTCTGTGGCCATATTTATTCCTGAAAAACAAAGTGTCAATGCAGAGCACACACACATGAGTATTTCTCCACTCGAACGGAAATAATAACAGTAAATTCCGTGGCAAAAAGTTTGTTGGCAGAACAAAGACAGCTTGCTACAGTGAAAATTGGAATTGGAATTGGAAAACGAATGAAAAAATAAAACAATATTTTCTTTTGACTTCATTCGGGGTAAAAGTATTGAAGCAATAATTTCCCTGTTTGTAATTATAGTTCCAGGGCAGCTGTTATCAGAGACTATAGTGCCTCTGAGAGAAAATGCTGGCGACAGCGGCTATTGTCCAGATTTACTACACTTGCTTCCCTACTAACAGACATCCCAAAAAAGAAAAACGTTTCCTTCAGTGATTCATTTTGTAAGGCAAATATCATCATGGCTGACCATTAGGGGACGCTTTTCATGTGGTTATAGCCTGCCAAAGCTGAGCGTAGAAAATAAACGCATTAACCCATTTAGGCCTGATTTTAAAAATGTCTTCTAAATCAGTTTTCTGAAAAACCTATATGTTCCTACGTCAGTGTCAGTGGTGCTCAATATTTCATGTCAAGGACCCCAGAAATTATATATGTAATTGCCCGCCGACCCCCATCGGAAAATATGTTGTTCCAGGGACCCTCCCAGTATAGCAAAGATTTGAGTAAAAAAAAAAAACTCGCTATATGTAACAATATATATTCAAAGATTTAAGGCACATTTTCACGATTCTTCAAAAATAGCAGACCTACAAGTTCATAGCGCGGCACTCGGTGCCGCGCTATGAGCTTGTAGATCTGCTATTTTTAAATAGCTAAAGCACCAAACGCCAAAAAGGGTTCCCCGCCCAGAATGGATTAAGATAACATCAACGACATATGGCGCACTAAGTACACTGTGCTGTTTGTGAGTGAGTCTCTCAGGCAACTCAGTTCACTTCCCAGTATCTGATGTTTTGCGACGGAGCATGGATAATAACTCATTAGGACGATTGCCATGAGATCCTGGACTGACCTAAAGCTAGTGCACTGGCCGAAAATGCAACCCTCTGTTTTCTTGAAATGCTATCAAATGTATATCACACATCTACTGTAAACCCAGGCGTTTGAACCCTTAATGCCAATGTTTTCTTTGCCCTTTCTACCCCATTACCTGCTGTGTAGTAATGGGACCCCTATACATGTCTGCTGCACCCCTTTTCTCTTTTTCTTTTCCTTTCTACCCGTAACTGCTAAATAGGAGCACTGGCCCTTTAAGTCTCTCCAAAAAGAATGGATTCCATTATAAATTAATTGATTAAGAGGGTGGCGCTGCCTAGCTGCGAGATGACAATATATCTCTTTATTGATCTTGCCTTTCAATGAGATTGGCTGTTATACCCAACCAACCTCCCCGAGGGACGGAGAGAGAGGACGGAAGGTAAAGAAAATAAGAGGGAGAGAGCACCAACCGAGTGGCGCTATTAAGGGGGCACCTCATTTCCTCTTCCTGTTGGAGGGGATTTCATAGCCCATTCTGAACCGGAACACCCCTTTTGGTGTTTCAAGCCTTATGTTATACTAGAGTGCCGCGTTATACGAGCTTGTATACTGTACTAAGTGCTATTTTTGAGAGATCGTGAAAACGCGGCACAAATCTTTGAATGTATCGGTTTTTTAACTCAAATCTTTGCACCCGAGGGTGTTCCTGGAACAACATATTTTCAGATGGGGAGTCGGTGGCCAATTACATTATAATCTTTGGGGGTCCTTGACATGGAATATTGAGCGCCACTGATAAAGAAACTGATATTTCAGAAAACTGTCAGAATTTAGAAGACATTTTTTTAAATTTCAGGCCTACATGGGCTATAGGCAAGGCTCGGATTTAGCCCCAAGTATACTAATGAAAAGCCCAGCTATGTTGTAGATACAGATCCAAACTATATGAGTTTCTCTGTTAGTGTTACAGACATTTATGTCATATCTCCGCATGTTGTTTTTCTCGCCTTTAGAATGCAATCTCTCTCTCTCTCTCTCTCTGTAGGCTATATCTCTGTCTATTCCAACGACCTCAGTGTCTGCCCTCTTTGTCTTCTTCTGCCTCCCATAATGAGAGGCCCTTATTAATTGAGAGGCTGTGAAGCGAGACCCACCCTCTGCTCGGCTTTCTGCAAACATATAGAGAAGAGCGTCCGTGTGCGTGTGTGTGTGTGTGTGTGTGTGTGTGTGTGTGTGTGTGTGTGTGTGTGCTGGGACCTCGCCGTGTGTGTTTGTCATCCGACCCACATTATTATGAGAAGGGCAGACTGGTGGGGTCAAAGGCAACATTAATCTCTTGTCTTAACCGTTCAACTGGTTTCAGTGTACTTATACGTATAATGCTGCAGTGACTTGGGATTAGCTGTGGCGCACACACACACACACACACACACACACACACACACACACACACACACACACACACACACACACACACACACACACACACACACACACACACACACACACACACACACACACACACACACACACACACACACACACACACACACACACACACACACACACACACACACACACACACACACACACACACACACACACACACACACACACACACACACACACACACACACACACACACACACACACACAATCACCAGTAGCTCTGAAGATCTCTCGGTAGATACACAGGCTGACATCAGCAGACATCTTTTGAGGTTGGGGAATGATGAGGTTTTGGTTGAGTTATTTTCTTCTTGATTTTGAGTGGTGCAGCCACTCCAATGCACAGCAATGTGTGTGTGTCCCTATGTTTAGGCTCCCTATCAGCAGCACAGGCACACCTAAACCACCTCCATGCGCGGCCAAAAGCCGCATGTCTGCATGCCGGCGTCGCTTCCTGGTTTTTAGACAGCTATATGGTCTCATAGCTCATGAGCTTGTAGATCTGCTGTTTTTGAAAAATCGTGAAAATGTGGCGCAAATCTCTGAATCTATATTCTTTTAGAGCGAACGTTTTTTAACTCAAATATTTGCTTCTGCTGGGTTCCTGGAACACAATATTTTCATAATTATGGTGCTTTTAATATTTCTCAAACGAGCCTTCACTTTCCTGCAGGTAATTCTCTGGGGTGTTTTGGAACCAAACACATACATATTCAACGTTTCTTTACCTATAACTGGCAGGTTAAGTGCTCTGGAAATATCCTCTTTAATGAAACTGCAATTTATTCAATGAACGTGAAGTAAAACATCTAATAGGCACCTGGCTACTTGGCTTTGCGTTGGTGCATCTATCCAAATGGTAGCTGTCTGCAGTAATACTAGTATGGGCGGCGGTGGCTCAGGGGTAGAGTGCCTGGATGGGAACCGCAAGGTTGCCAGTTCGAACCCGGGCTCCCCCAGAGTTACTGTCGAAGTGTCCTTGAGCAAGACACTGAACCCCTAATTGCTCCTGATGTGCTAGTTGGTGCCTTGCATGGTTTCCGCTGCCATCGGTGTATGAATGGGTGAATGTAATGCACAATCTATGTAAAGCGCCTTGGATAAAGGTGCTATATAAATGCACCATTTACCATTTACCATTTTGGTCGGCGGCCAAATACATATATTTTTGGGGGTCCTTGACATGAAAATGTTTGAGAACGACTGACATAAAAACCTGAGGTTTTTCAGAACACTGTTAGGATTTAGAAGGCATTTGTAGAATCGTCCTCAATGGTCTAAATGGGTTAACTATTAACGCTTGTGGATCGGCTACTTTGTGTGAAGAGATTCAGTGTACAGTGAAAAGAGTAGGGGGCAAAATAGACATATGGGTGTTTAAATGGCAGTCTGCATGCACTACAGATATGGGGAGGAACCACATGGAGGGAGCTGTTGGAGCCGCGCGCGCGCAGCCGCGCACGTATGTGTGTGTGTGTGTGTGTGTGTGTGCGTGTGTGTGTGCGTGCGTGCGTGTGCCATCACAATATTCTGATAAACCAGAGCCCTGCTGACTCCATCCATCCATGAGCTCACATGGCATTAATAGACAGCCCTGGCTTTCAATGAAACCTATTATCCAGTGACAGGCCAGGAGTATTTCCAGTCTATTTGTTGAGGCAATGTTTTTAATAATATAGTTCAAGAAAGTCAAGGAGTGTCTGTCTTTCTCTCCCTCTCTCTCTCCCTCTCTCTCTCCCTCTCTCTCTCTGGCTGCCAAATTGACTTTGACCGAGGGGAGGCCTAGACCTCTGTCTAGAAACTCTTGCAAGAAGGTCAGAATGTTCCCCACGAGGCCTGAAACGGGATGACCCGAGCCACAAAGCCACAGTGAAGGGAATTAAGTGGCCCACAGCGAAAGCTATTTTCACTGGCTTAGGAGGCAGGCAATCATTGGCTATACGCGATTGGCTGCCGCCGTTTTCTGGCGGCGTTTCAGAGTATGGGTCGGACTCAAATTGGCTTAGGCGACGTTTCAGGGTATGGGGTCAGACTCCCATTGGCTTAGGCGGCATGGGGTGGGTCCATACTTTGATGACTAGGTGTACGGTCCCTTACATTTCATGAGCTTTCATTAGTCAGATTTCACCTAGCCTATGGGGTCCACCTATGCTTTCTATGGCATAGGCAGCTCCCGGCAGGATCCGCCGGGAGAATCTAGACGCAGCTGCGCGACATGAGACTAATTAATTCGAGCGACAGAGAGAGAGAGAGGACAGAGTGTGTGTGTGTGTGTACGTGTGTGCGCGTGTGCGTCAATTTAACAAAGGTGCAGACGATCAGAAATCAGCAGAGAGTGATCGACGTGTGCGCTACTCTATGCCGAATTGAAGTGGACTCGGTCCCAGACCTTTTTTTCTCTCCCTGGGAATAAAACCGTCTGGGTTTTTCCGAGGCTAGGTTTCACCTGACAAAAAACACCACGGAACTTGGATGCGAGTGAACACGAGTTCAGGAAAGTTCCAGGTTCTGGGTTACCCTTGGTAGTTTGAAAACAGCCTTTTTTCTTCAATGCATTGAACGTGACCCCATCTCAGCTTACTCCTGCTGAGATGTAAGCTTAATATTCTGTTACTCCCTACACTGTTACAGTTACATGATGCAAATGAGCCATTTATGTTTATTGGACAGCACTGTTTGTGTGTCTGGCAATTCGGAAAAGGCGGAAAGAAATTATGCTGTGAATTCATATACAGCCGGATAATATTCAAGTATTGCAAGCTGATCTAATAAAGGACATTTCCATGCATAGCAGCCACTCTCATAATTCCAGTAGGAACTGCAAACAGCGTACTGAAGTTGGAATATACAGCAGCAGCAATTTCCCCTAAACTCCTTCACATGCCATTTAGTGGCAAAAAACCCGACAAATTAAATCTCGCTTTCAGCCGAACCTTACAGGAGGCAACAACCATCGTGAAACGGTTTGAGTGGGAATGTCTCCCAATGTTGTGAGAGCACAATGTAATGTAAAATCAGGCTTGCAGTGTAAGACTGTAATGTCTTACACATTCAGAGCAACAATAACACACAGGATTACACGCGTACTGTTGTACGTATACACACATAGAGACTGACATCGCATGCATTCATAGACGGATAATCTGGGACTGCCGGCGGTACTTTTTTTTTACCATGATTCTACTGTACGTGGGCACCCATTTATTACCATGGCAACTGCATGCTCGTTCAATGTCATTGATAAGGGGGCCACACTTGATGTGACACTCTGTGACAGCTTGTACAGTGACACTGTCAATAGCGAGATAAGCCTGATAAGGTCCCTGTGACTGGAACACATAGTGAATTCACTAATTAAATATTCTTCTCAGTGTGCAGACATTTTGTCCTCCTTCCCTCATGTGTTAACCCAAACCTTGTTGGCCGTGCACCCCCTGTTATACCTCCCGACCTATAGCTGATGCACCCCCCCCCACATGGAAATATAAATTGCATAAGCTATATAGAGACATATATTTCCTTTTTTATCCACATATATGAACCTGAATATGGCATAATAAATGCAGCATATAGGCTATATATTCTGCCATATATTGCCATAATATGTTAATATATATTTAAAATAAAACCATAGCACCACCATTAGACTTTTCATGCCGGCGCGAACCCCCCTAGAAGGCGCTCGATCGCGCACCACAAGGGGTGCACGGCGCGCCACAGTTTGGGAACCACTGTGTCAATGCATTCTTTTGCAACTATACAGGAGTGTGCTGTACACAAAATGTAACCAAATGGACCCTTTGTATACTGTACACTCTCAGAGTAAAAATTAGAACTGCGTGGCAGCAAACTGACGATAGGTCACAAGAGTCCACACTATACAAAAACCAAAAGGCAACGACATCCCCCAGCCTCTCCACACAGGCTGTCAGGGTTAAGCCTCAGCACCTCAGGGGGAAAATGTGAGCCGATGGGTGAGAGCCACCTCAAAACACGGAGAGAGACAGAGAGAGAGAGAGAGAGAGAGAGAGAGAGAGAGAGAGAGAGAGAGATAGAGAGAGAGAGAGAGAGAGAGAGAGAGAGAGGGAGAGAGAGAGAGGGAGAGAGAGAGTGGGGAAGCACCAACATTCCACGAGGCTTAGTTACCTGTGAGAAAGATGAGCCGAGCCCAGAGGGGCCGTCGATGTCGTGATCGATGCCGCATATATAGAGCAAAGTCACTGCACTGACGAAACCCACCTTAATATTCCCACTGTCATGTCTTTCAAACGCTGTGTGAGAATGATCAGGCTAAAAAAGTCAGTGTGGGAAAAAAGGCTTTTCACAGTCTGAGAATTCAGGCGGACTATATATACAGCAAAAAAAAATGACTCTTGTCTGTGGTTATCTATTGTATATATAGAGGTGACTCATCAGTCTCGGTTAAATAGCGAGTTAAATGAAACAAATTGAAATACAGTGAAATAATAGAACGTATTCCCATCCGGAGTAAAGTTGGTGGTTAATCACACACTGATGAGTTCTGACTGCTATCGATTGATTCCAAGCAGTTGTTGAGGATGTGCAATTGTGGTGTGGCGTGCGTGCGTGCGTGCGTGTGTGCGTGCGTGTGTGCGTGCGCCTTGCTTTGTGAGGGTGCAGGGTGAATCACAATGAAGGAAATACACAATCTCTCTCTCTCTCTCTCTCTCCCTCGCTCTCTGCCTCTCTTTCCCATGCTTTTCTCCATCGCTTGTCCTCTGTCTCTCTACCCTTTCCTTCAATAACTCTTTTCTCCATCATTATTAGGGGATGTTTCTGTGAACACAAGGACACCGGTGGGAGGGGGGCAAAGAAGGACAAGATTGCATTGCAAGGGAACGTCGCACTATGTAGAAGAGAGACTTATAAGCGAAAGATTTAGGGTCTCAATCTCCTTTGCCATCGGGGGGGGGGGGGGAGGAAATCAAAAGCAATCCCTTGTTTGCTTGTAATTATATACTTCGCCTCCCTGGATTTCTGGGGCTAATGCTGTCACAATTTACAGCGACGTCCTTACTTTACGACTTTGTGTGTCTGTGTGTGGGAGTGTGTGTGTGTGTGTGTGTGTGTGTGTGTGTGTGTGTGTGTGCGTGTGTGTGTGTGTGCGTGTGTGCCTGTGTTGTGTCTGTGTGAGGCAACGACCTTGCTTCTTTTTTGCCATTTATTTGTCAATCTATCTGAGTGTGTGTTGTGTGTGTGTGTGTGTGTGTGTGTGTGTGTGTGTGTTGTGTTTGCGTGTGTGTGTGTGTGTGTTGTGTTTGTGTATGTGTGTGTGTGTGTGTGTGTGTGTGTGTGTGTGTGTGTGTGTGTGTGTGTGTGTGTGTGTGTGTGTGTGTGTGTGTGTGTGTGTGTGTGTGTGTGTTGTGTTTGCGTCCCAGCCCCTTGTTCTTTTTCCTCCCCGTCGTCTCCCAGGCTCTCTCTGATCATCATAAAAGGACAGCCAGTCGCCTCCAGAACCAGGTTCCCACTTTAATGTCGCCTTGCCTTACTCTCCTCCTCTCGGATCAGGTTCCCCCCCCCCGTCCCCCGTCCCCCGCCCCTCCACCTCTGATTTACAACATCCCTGGCGGCCACAGTGAGAAGAAGGGGGGTGGGGGGGGGGTATATAGGGAGGGAGGGAGGGGTATAGGTCATTGTTCTCTCTCTCTCCCTCCTCCAGTTAGTTGTCTCCCCCGCGCTGCAGTCGCTCTTTATTTATGGTTACTTTCAGCATGACCAGGGACGAGGCGTACGTGACCCCCCGCGGGGAGGAGGAACACGCGTGTAACCTCTGAGACATTGGTAACTCTCTCTCTCTCTATCTCTCTCTCTCTCTCCCTCCCTGGAGGGATCTTGTGGTGGAGTTAGCTTATAGTGCATGTGGCCGTTTTTTTTTGTTTTGTTGAAGCACACACAAAACAATAGCCCCTGCCTATCACTCGGAGGGAGTCAGCTGGGTTGAAGTTTGGGTGAATGGGGGGCTATCATGAGATAGCATGCAAGGATGGACTGCTCAGGAGGGGGGGGGGGGTGAATAATAATGGATATATTTGGGGGAGCTGGGTATAGGGTTAACGCATTGAGTTTAACAATGAGCGTTCAGTAGCATCATCTGACATCATCCCCTGGGGATGTGTCACATGTTTTGTTACTGTTGTCTGGTCCTGTTGATGGAAAACAGGAGCCCTGATGTTTCCCTAATGCAAAGCTGGGGCTGATTGAATCCAAGGACGTATATAGAGAACAAAATGTAATTGTTTCGTGTTAACATTTTGTTAAGCAGTGTGTTTTTTTTAGTGTAACAGAACCGGATTCAGAATCTGTTTAGTATGTTCACATGTCATTTAAAAGAGTTATGACTTGCTTAGTGTCTGTTATTTGAAACAGGAAAAAAACCCAGTGCAAAACCATTTCAAATATCTGATAAAGGCAAGTGTTTTTAGATTGTAGTTGAGCAGTTTGGACATTTACCACTGTTGGTTTCAGCTACACGTTTTATTATAATAATATTAGTCTCCTGAGGAGGTGTGTCTGACTCTGAAGCCTGTCCTGGACAATGTAAAAACAAAACAACTATTATTATCATTAGGCTATAATTAATAAAGCATAGCAGACTATAATAGCAGATTATCCTGTAGACAGTTGAGCTGTCCAAATTTTCATTTGTACGGCTGCTACAACGAGGGCTTCAAGCAAAGCACTATATTTGCAATTGTTACCCAGATCTTGTCTGTAAATGGTGGCTATGAGACACTAAAGTGAGCACCTGTTTGTGCTGAGTGATCAAAGCAAGTTTACAAGCCCAAAGGGTCAAAGATCCAAATCTGGTAGAAGAATGAACAATAACAGCTGACGAAGTAAAAGTGTTGTGGTGCATCTGCTTAAGACTAATTGATGCTTCTGTCTGACACGTGAACTAAAAAGGTTCAACTAAAAATAAATGTGTATGACAAAGTGTAAATAAATGAGCCATCACAGAATGCATGGTGATATGGTTCTGTTATACCGTACACGATCTTCTCCATTTAACAAACATTTACTAAGTGCACTATACTCAAATGTAACTTTACAATTACTGCATGTTCCCTTTTAATACTAAGTTATTCAAACCATTATTGGCTCAGAGTGCATGCACTAAGGAAAGTAGGCTTTCTAATGTATTGGTGAGCAGGTAAAACATTCTTTTTTATTTTCGCTACAGGGGAGAGGCTGGTCTGCATTTCATGCGAGGCAGGAAGCCAAACAGTTCCATAGCGTTAATGCAACGGCAGCGAGAGCAGTAAGGCTATGGACCAGAGCTGTAGCTGGGGATTAGAAAGGACTGGACTGAACATTTTAAGTTTTAGACTAGGGTAACACTTACAACAACAACAACAACAACAAGTACAACAAAAATCAATAATCAAAAGTAATGGTTACGTCTGAGAATGTTTAAAAGTCTGGAGGTGTACTGCGAGGGCGAGTGTTAAGACTTTCGGGATGAGAACTTTTCCAATTAAATGTAGCTTCAGTGAGATGTGGCTCCACATATATAGAGGATCATAATGAGCCCAATTCAATATGGTGTATAGAGATTATACGGAATGACTTTTAAATTGTTGTGTTGAAACAAGTCCATAATGAACTTGTGGAATTCAACGCATTTCTTTGAATTAAAAGCTTCAAGTTTCATGCACCATACCCTGGGTTCAAGCCCAGCGCTGCGCATCATGTGCTGAAATGTGTACCACTGAGTAAAGTAAGTACGTTTTCAGATCTAGATCTCCACAGTTGCCTGACACTCGTATATGTGATGAAGTATGAAAAACAGCGACAGTTTCTTTACGATAGCAAAAGTCTGAAGAACGTGTCGTTTAATCTCAATCGCCCCGTCGATATACAACCAAGAGCCTGACGTGGTCGAGGTTATGTAGAACTATATTGTAGTTGAACAGCCGTGCATTGTGTTTTGCTGTTGGACTGTTTGTGTGAAATACTGCAGATAAATCAGTCTGCTGTTGACAACAGCCTGTTGTGTACTTGTATTGGGTCATGTGCTCTGTCTAGCCAATACCGATACCAGAGAATAATATTTATAATAGTAATGAAAAAATAAAAAAATTACTGATTTCATCTCGTGTTGTCAATAGCGGAATCCTCACTCAAATGTGCACTTGCCGTTTTGGGCAACTCCAAAAGTAGCAAACTCCACATGCCCCAACATTGTATTCACCTGCCTTATAGTATAGTCAACCCGCTTACCCCCTGTGTCTGGATCGGTGGTTAGACCGGCATATTCGCCGATACCGATATGAACCGTTATGACCAAAAGAAGGGCCGATATATACCGATACTTTTGCGATGCCGATATACAGTATCGGGGACATCTCTAATACGTGAGCCACTTGGAGCACTGCAGCAGACCCCCTAGATATGGGAGATGAAATAAAAGACTGGAGTGATGCTTTAACATTTTCATGTTGTTTGTCTCGCGCCGACACGTTCAGGCGGGCTATCTCAATTGTTCTCGAATTGAGTTAAAAACCAAACATGCAGCACAGCGCACACACACACACACACACACACACACACACACACACACACACAGGCTTCTACAGTATATCGACATTGTCGCGGATGCATCCACTCCACCCAATTAATGGGCTGAGACGAGAGCAATCACAGAGCGCTTCAAGTGCTAACGTTGAAGGGACTTCAGGAAAAAAAAAACACACTCCAACGAGGGGTAGAAAGACGATAATCCCCCTCATTCTGCAACTCTGCTTGACTATAGCTGGCAGAGACAAACAGGCAGCAGTATATATATAACATAATGGATGCACATGGATGGATAATGCTTTGTTGTACCGTGGAATAATAGACAATATGAAGAACGGCTCTTGGAAGTGTACGACTGAGAGCCAGAACCAACTGTATTAACTTCACTGCATGATGAACTGCAGGATGATGATACATAGCAAGGTCAAAAGTGCAGCGACAGACCGGAGTCAATGTGTGTGGGTGCAGGGTGGTGCGGCAGGGAAACATGAACGGTTACGTCCACCCCCGCGTCACCCCGGCCCCACGCGATGGCCTCTCTAACGCAGAGTAGGTGCACTTGGGGAGGGAATATTCTTTGCACCAAAGGGTCCTTTAGAACACATTAATATACTGCAGTGTGATACTGTTCACACATAGGAACACTGAACAGTACACGTTGCTCAGTGTATATTTGTCATCCCGCACAAGTCAAATCCGAAGCGCTAATGTAAGCGCACAGTATATACTCTAATGTCCATATTCGGGGGCATCCTATAATATAGGCGAACGTTTGGCAAAAAATAGGCGATCTACAAGCTCTCAATGGGTTGTGAGCTTGTAGAGACTAGAGTAGTTATTTAACCCATTCTGACCTGAGATCAGATTCAGACGAGGTTTCCACTGGACACACACTGGTCTGATTAACCCATTCTGACCTGAGATCAGATTCTAAAAGTGTCAGTCGTTCTTCAAAAATAGCAGACCTACAAGCTCGTAGCGCGCCACTCGGTGGCGCGCTATGAGCTTGTAGATCTGCTATTTTTCAATAGCTAAAGCATAACACGATGCTGACACCAAAATGGGTTCCCGTTCAGAATGGGTTAACCTTTATTTAACCAGTAAAAAGTAAAAGAAACTCATTGAGACTGAAGTCTCTTTTACACAGTGTGAACTGGCCAAGAGTAGAGGCTAAATAAGTGACACAGCTCTGCCAGTAGCAATAAATACAGACAAAAAACAGCACAAACATACAACAAACATACGTACAACGCTCATAAATACAGTCAAAGTCATACGATTTGTCACACACGTTACCGCAGTGACATTTGTGCTCCGCATTTGACCCATCTCTTGGAGCGGTGAGCCGCAGCCAAGGAGCGGTGAGCTGCAGCCGTGCCGCGCCGTTGACCCCCCCAATCCAACCCTTTGATGCTGAGTGCCAAGCAGGGAGGTCCCATTGGGTCCCATTTTTACAGTCTTTTGGTATGAACCCGGGCCCGGGGATCGAACCCCCGACCTCCCAGTTTCAGGGCAGACACTCTAACCACAAGGCCACTGTCTGGTTGCCCAGCCATGGCAATCCTTTTAAAGCTCACTAGGGGAATCACAGAAGCGCCAGTTTGAGTCTGGTCTCTGTAGGTCATTCCAAGACCAGGGTCCGAAATAAGCAAGGCTTTTTTTTCCAGCCTCAGATTTTGTTGGGCGCACATTGTGAGCTTGTAGATCAACTATGGTTTAAGAGGTTATATATGGCTTTAGGGGGAAAAACTTTACACACTCGGATGAATACATCCGGACGACGTCACTGTGTTTGTGTTATAGCATCCGACATAATTGTGTTTCACTCAATCAACTCCCGGGAAACTGTTTATATAGAAAAGGGGAGGAAACAGACACTTCAGTAAAGTATTATAGGAAATAATTTACTGCACAAACATCCTGTACATTACATACTGTACACGCCGGACAGACACGGCGTGAATAATCCTCACGTTATACAGTTCCTTGTTTTCCCGCTGACGAGACCAGTCTGACACACAGAGGTTGAATGTAACCGAAGAGCGGAGGTGTGGAGGAAAAGGGTGTCGCGGGGGGATTCGCCGTCTGTCAGGAGGAGCTTGTGTCTGAGCTGAGGCAACCATAACCCCTTTAGACCTGAGGAGGATTCTATACAAAATGCCTTCTATAAATCCAGACAGTTTTCCCCCGAAAAACCCCATGTTTCTATGTGTCATTCGTTCTCAAACATTTTCATGTCAAGGAGGAAAACCCCAAAAATATATATAGTCATTGGCCTGCCGACCGCCGTCTGAAAATATGTTGTCCTCCAGAAGCAAAGATTTGAGTAAAAAAAAAACGTTCGCTCTGAAAGAATATATTCATAACATTTGGGGCCACATTTTCAGGATTTTTTCAAAAATAGCAGACCTATACAAGCTCGTAGCGCGACACTCTGTGCCACGCTATGAGCTTGTAGATCTGCTAAGGCATAAGTTCAGTTCCCGTACAGAATGGGATAATGCTCGGCTGCGGTTTGACCTCCCGTTGGTCATGCTGATGCCGCAGCCACTGTTAACAATGCATGGGAGCAAACCAGCTGCCCGCTGCCCATCACACACACAGCCCATTCCACACGCTCTACACAGTATAAATCCTGTCCATTCGTATATCAGTGGCAGGGCAAAAACCGTGTGAAATATTCCAAGCATCTCGCCAGACACCTATAGTTTGTCAGTCGATAAAAAAAAAAGAGAGGGGAGGAAACAAGAGCGCTGTGTAGACTAGAGCAGTTGTATATTAACACTCGATCCGGTAGTAAATCTAAAATCTCTCAAACGTGGTCGAATTGTATATAGACCTACAAGGCTCGTAGCGCGGCACTCTACTCTATGAGCTTGTAGATCTGCTATTCTTCAATAGCTAAAGCATAACGTAATGCTTAAAACACCAAAAGTCTGGCCATGCCAGGCTACACTATTGACCAGTGGCATGCAGGCCATGCGCCAATACAAGCTGTTTGACACTGTCGCTCCATGGTGCTGTCAATCATCTCAGTGTGTATACTGTATATTATTTACAGTATACACAATATGTTTGACACTGTTGCTGCGTGGTGCTGTCAATCATCTCAGTGTATACTGTATATATTTCCAGAACAACAACAGACAGGATGGCTACACACAACGGTGCGTCGTGTGCTAATATATACTGTATGCGTTTCGAGGGCTCATGGCCTTATAGCTCTGTCTCTCTAGGCTCCAGTGTGGTCTTTCCCATAATGTAAGACACATTAGTGACATATGTCAAGGATCAAAACAAGGACAGCAGGCCAGATTGATAATCCTCTGTTGACACAGAGTTTCAGCTGGTTCATAATCTCCGGAGACAGATTGTGCCAACGGCCGAATCAGCCTAGTGCCCTAAGTAAACACGTAGTGTTGTTGTCAGCAGAGTGTAGCGAGAGTAGGAGAGTATAGGGACACGCTTTGATCTCGCCGCAAAGCGGGGTGCCCGTGGGCTATAGTTCCAAACATTGGAACTATCCCATTGAGATAAAGCAGGGTGCCTATGGGCTATAGTTCCAAACATTGGAACTATGCCATTGAGACAAAGCGGGTGCCTATGGGCTATAGTTCCAAACATTGGAACTATCCCATTGAGATAAAGCGGGGTGCCTGTGGGCTATAGTTCCAAACATTGGAACTATGCCATTGAGACAAAGCGGGTGCCTATGGGCTATAGTTCCAAACATTGGAACTATCCCATTGAGACAAAGCGGGGTGCCCTATGGGCTATAGTTCCAAACATTGGAACTATCCCATTGAGATAAAGCGGGGTGCCCTATGGGCTATAGTTCCAAACATTGGAACTATCCCATTGAGACAAAGCGGGGTGCCCTATGGGCTATAGTTCCAAACATTGGAACTATCCCATTGAGATAAAGCGGGTGCCTATGGGCTATAGTTCCAAACATTGGAACTATCCCATTGAGACAAAGCGGGGTGCCCTATGGGCTATAGTTCCAAACATTGGAACTATCCCATTGAGATAGAAATGAGCACTTCCGCATTCCAATTGTTACAATGGGAGTCAACGCTATATATAGTGTCGCCACTCTCTCACTATATAGATTACTCACGACTGTCAGCAGGAATACACGCAGCAAGCACCCGGGAGGAAGTGGACTAAGAAAGGGGAGGAGCCAAACCAAGCTATACTGAGTATATATAAAGAAGGATAGAGAGACTGAACCAGCGCGATATAGCCCCCCCTCCCCCACTATTCATATCAGTTGGAAGTTGCTCAGTGGCGTTTTTGAAGCACCCGGAAGGACCGTCTCCCACATTTTGGTTGTGATTGGCGGCTGAGACGATGTATATACGATGATAAGAGCAGATATACGATAAGATAAGACGATACCATTGCTAAGAGATGATCTACTATACTTCACCACGGGTGTGATTCTTATTTATTTATTTTTCTTTATACCGAATGGGTTCCCACTAGACTGTCAGGTTATCCATGATGATGAAGACACAAAGTACCTGATAATACCGTCAAAACCCTGTCTGGAGAGCTAATACTGTATACTGTAGCCGAGGCTGCTATATAATGGCGAGCGTCATTAGCCTCATGGAGCGTCATGCATGCTTCTGTCCCTTTTTCCCCCCGCAAACAGAGCAATAATACAATGGTCAGCTCATTAATTCAACACGCTACACGGAGCCCCCCCCCCGTGCCAGAGAAAACATCCAGCTATGAAAATGGTCCAATTATCCACCAGTATATACATCCTCTCCTGGACAAGGCTGAAGCAGGGCTTTATAAGCTTTGCCAACAACTCATTAAATGGTCACGTTTCCGCAGCAGGGCTGTATGGTGATTGGTTAGAAACAGAGAGGGGGGTCCTCATTGGAAGCTTGGCCTCGAGTCATGCTGCCAGGTGGCAAATAGCATGTCCAGCAGCAGCGCTATAAACCACTGTGGTTGACCTATTGGGGCTAGGGGTGCATGCGGCGCGGTTGGTGGATTTCAGCTCACCATTTCGGCGTTGTGCTGCCGTCGATGATGAAACACGAAAGCCCCGAGGTTTGGGGTCTGGGGGACGACGACGAGAGGACAGGACAGGCTATAGGCGTGTGCCAATTGTCAAAGCAGAGGGGCCACCCATGACGCAGGCAGGCAGTGATAATGACAGGTCGACATGTGTGTAGGTGTGACAGCTTATCTCTGCCACCCACCCTTCCCACACACCAGCACAAACCCATTTGGTGGCGGAGACCCCTTTTGGTGTTTGGCATCATGTTATGCTTTAGCTATTGAAAAATAGCAGATCTACAAGCTCATAGCGCGCCACCGAGTGGCGCGCTACGAGCTTGTAGGTCTGCTATTTTTTGGAAAATCGAAGAACGACTGACATGGAAACGTAGCTTTTTCAGAAAACTGTCAGGATGTAGAAGACGTTTTGTAGAATCTGATCTCAGGTCAGAATGGGATAAGTATAAGGGATGATGAACAGTGAGCCAGTCATTGTTGTGGAATAAACCCCCATGATCAGGGTCGATGCAGGACTCAGAATCAGAACTCATTATCCTGCGATAATTTGACACAGCGTAGAGGTAAAGAGAAAAAGAAAAACAATGTTTTATTGATTTAGAAATAATAGCCTTGCTTCTGGCCCAAAACAATGATTTCTAGTTAGATTCTACAGTTGGAACTACATGCATTTGATTTTGAATATGGGATCTAAAAGGTGTTTACATCGCTTGACTTATAGACTCTGGTTGAGAAAAGTGTTTATCTGTAATACACCAATGTGCAGCATATTGACTGTACCATTCATGACCTAATAATGAATTAGGTAAAGATACGTGCTTTTAAGTTAAAAGACAAAAATAGCTTTTTACAAATACAGAAAATAGCAGATCTACAAGCTCACAACACTGTGAGCTCACAACACTGTGAGCTCACAATACTGTGAGCGTGTGCCTTGTAGACATTAATGTGTTTCAGTTTTTCTGTGCAATTCTAAAAATTCTAAAAAAAAAATCCACATTGATTCAAATTATTATTTTATTCTTCATTTTTTATTCAAACTATTTAAAAAAATATATATGGAAATGCAACTATTGCATATAAATCAATAGTTGCAGCCTGACTTTGATGCTGAAATGCACTGCGTCGGAGCCAATAAGAGGAACTGAAACCACTCCTGGTTCAGCCTCGTTGTTGCTGCCCAATTAAATGAAGATCATTAATAACACAAACAACGTGCAGCGTATATATATTCCCTTCAGGACCAGCTGCAGTAATGAAGACTCCAGCACAGACATATATATGTGTGCAGCCTGCACACGTCTCACATACCAATGGACCTGGAGAATACACACGCCATAGCCTATATATATAACCCATTTTGACCCGAGAAAAGATTCTACAAATGTCTTCTAAAGCCTGACAGTTTTCTGGAAAAAAAAACCCCATGTTTCTATGTCGTGACGTTTCTCAAACATTTTCATGTCAAGGACCCCCAGAAATATATGTATTCGGCCGCCGACCCCCATCTGAATATATGTTGTTCGCTCTGGAAGAATATATGTTCTAAGGTTTGCGCCACATTTTCACGGGGTTTTTCAAAAATAGCAGACCTAGAAGCTCGTAGCGCGGCACTCGGTGCCGCGCTACGAGCTTGTAGGTCTGTTATTTTTCAACAGCTAAAGCGTAGCATAATGCTTAAAACACCAAAAGGGGTTCCCGCGCAGAATGGGTTAAGCACAATAGCAGGCTAAACACAACAGCAAATGCTGTGCATGTGAACCAGTAGCACACATACAGTACAGTACAGTACATGGGTGAACCAATTCCACCGAGTAGCATTATGTCTGCTCACCGGGGGGGATACATGGACTGTATTATCTAATTTTAATTACGTGTGACAGTTCTGCGTTTTTCGGTGGCTTTGTTGTTACTGTATCTGTCCGTTTCTACCGTGTGGTTTTGTCTTATGTTTTAGCTTCATATAGTGTATTTAGCTTTTAACTCTCTCTACAGCACTTTGTAAACCTTGAGTTGTGAAATGTTCTATATGAATAAAGTTGGATTGGATTGGATTGTTACTTGAAAACATATCGATCTCATAATGTATGGTAAGTAAAATAGATAGAAATGTATAATTTATTGTGAAACATGCACACACAGGCATACTCCAGCAAACACCCTGGAAACATCCTGTATAAACTCACTATCTATGCACTGAGTTTTTGATTGGTTGATTGAAATATGTATTAACAGTTTGCAGAATTACAGTACAAGTCAAGCACAAACTCAATACAAAGACTGTTAACTGTGAGTGGACGACCCAATTAAGCATTACACTTAATTGTGTTCAATTCATCAAAACATTTAGAGACGTACAAATAGACACTTCTATATAGTTAAAGAACAGACCAGGAATTCATCATAAAGGAAGCAAAAAGGGAAAAGAAACATATACAGGGGAGGGGGGCGATTCAGATTTTACGGGGGCCAGTTTCGAATTGCAGCCGTCCGTAGGTGCCCTTTGAGAGCGGTTTTGAAGGAGTCAAGGGATTCACATGTCTTAATGAATGTTGGTAGGGCGTTCCACATTTTAGTGGCATAGGAGCGAAAATAATTTAGTCCCTTGTTTGTGCCGAATCTGGGTTGTACATGGTTTGTTGCACTCCCTCTGGTAAACTAGAGAACTATCAACGGCATACTTACAGGCAATACCAAGTATTTAGCCCTTAATTGTCATTCACTACTGCTAGTGAGAACTGATTTGAATCCATCTGGAAACATTTAATGAGGCAGTTGCTATTGCTGTTTTCGTTTTACTTTATTTTAAAGTTGGCTCTATTTGAATCACGGTTTGCCATCAGTGGAATGCATGCATACCTAATGGCTTTACTCACCGGCAAATACAAATGTATTGAATATTGCAAACCGCGTATACTTGCAAACAAATTCCTCCGTTCTCCCCTCGACAAATTGGCTGAGGCTTATGCATACAGATTGTAGCTGTTTTAATTGGCTGTTGTTTTCCAGGGAAGATTGTGAGGCATTCCTTGAAACGAGACGATGAGAGGCGCACGCGCGCGCACTCACTCACGCACGCACACACGCACACACACACACACACACACACACACACACACACACACACAGTCACACAGTCATGCACTCTCACACACACACACACTGTATAAACGTTCTTTGACAGCAGCAAAGGGAATGTGCCTGTGGCCACACTATACTGGTTGTAACTGTAAAACCCGGGTCCCCCAGACGGCCTACCATGACCGCGGGCCCCCCACAGTCCCTCTTTAGTTGCACATAAACAATAAATGTAAATCATCCACTTCTGACTCATTAGATATACCGTCTATCCCTTTCAAGACCTCCTTCCTTATAATTCCCATTGCGCTTCCCCCACATTAAATCTGTGTATAAGTGTGATTAAATGTTAATGTACTGCTTCGGCTTTGACCTTGAGGCAGTGTCTGTCCCTCCCTAGTCAGTTTCTAAAAGGGAAATTAGCACAAATGCATTGTTAAGTGTAGATAAACGGAGAGTCGTTTGTCTGGATGAGATTGCAGGTGGGGGGGAATGCGAGGGTCTGTTTTCATTGCATGAACAATATCATTGTTTGCAGTTTGAAGAGTTAAAAACATATATCCCAGAAAGTTCTTATAGGACAAAAACAACCTCACCACCGGAGCGGTGGTCACCTCACCACCGAAAATTCAGACTATATGAATGAGCCTTTACAGAGTTACAGAGGAAACTATAACATCTAACTATAGGACAGCATTAAAAAAACACCGTAAATCTATCAAAGTCAAACACATCTAAATACCATATTATAACATTTGTGGACAAGCAAACCGTGAACAAGTGACCAGCAAACATCTCCATTGTATCTATATCCAGAAATAGGCGACACAAAGGAATACAGGAGGAATTGGAGTGAGCATATAGTTTATACTCTTGGCTCTACTGTAATTCGTCACAGTACAGTACATGGACACTGCACCAACGGTGATGAATGATAAATGTAAATGCGCGTGATTGTGTGATAAGAGGCAGTCATCTTTCATAATATGGTGCATGGGCTATATATCTCCATATATGACTCATGTGATTTAGCTCGATGGTTATTCGTCCAGCGTTTACCGACGAGTGAAGCTATTTTTGGGGGAATCGGACTGCGGTTTGTTTGAGGCCATTAGATTAGATTAGCGCTGATAAATGTGTGTGTCTGCTGTCCGTCCGGGGTGCTGATCACAGACAGCCGGCAGGACTGGGAGCTGACGTGACCACAGTATAGAACCAGGACTGGGAGCTGACGTGACCACAGTATAGAACCAGGACTGGGAGCTGACGTGACCACAGTATAGAACCAGGACTGGGAGCTGACGTGACCACAGTATAGAACCAGGACTGGGAGCTGACGTGACCACAGTATAGAACCAGGACTGGGAGCTGACGTGACCACAGTATAGAACCAGGACTGGGAGCTGACGTGACCACAGTATAGAACCAGGACTGGGAGCTGACGTGACCACAGTATAGAACCAGGACTGGGAGCTGACGTGACCACAGTATAGAACCAGGACTGGGAGCTGACGTGACCACAGTATAGAACCAGGACTGGGAGCTGACGTGACCACAGTATAGAACCAGGACTGGGAGCTGACGTGACCACAGTATAGAACCAGGACTGGGAGCTGACGTGACCACAGTATAGAACCAGGACTGGGAGCTGACGTGACCACAGTATAGAACCAGGACTGGGAGCTGACGTGACCACAGTATAGAACCAGGACTGGGAGCTGACGTGACCACAGTATAGAACCAGGACTGGGAGCTGACGTGACCACAGTATAGAACCAGGACTGGGAGCTGACGTGACCACAGTATAGAACCAGGACTGGGAGCTGACGTGACCACAGTATAGAACCAGGACTGGGAGCTGACGTGACCACAGTAGAACCAGGACTGGGAGCTGACGTGACCACAGTATAGAACCAGGACTGGGAGCTGACGTGACCACAGTATAGAACAAGGGCTGGGAAACTTTGACGATGGAGAGGGCCACTATTATTATTTCCACACTCACCCCAGAGGGCAACATTGCATGGTATAGTGTTGTAGCAAACATAGCTCAAAAACAAGCTCAAAACACATCTCAGCGCGACACATTTTGAGCTTGTATATAGATCTTCTATATATTCTATATTCTATATTTATTCTTTGCTATTTTTGAATTGGAATCCCCGAAAAGCCTTTAATTATAATTATGTTAACTTTATGAACTATAAATACAAATACATTGGACATAAAACTAAATAATATATATATATATTTCTGGGGCTTTTTTTTGACAGGTGACAGTAAGTAGACAGGAAAGGGGTGGGGGGGGGGGAGATGGGAGAGGACACACAGCAATATCAGTATCCGACATTAACCTGAGGGCCACATTAAGTGAAGGTGCGGGCCGCATGTGGCCCCCGGGCCGCCAGTTGCCCATGTATGAGTAGACGCTTCACGCGTGTGTGCGTGCGCGTGTGTGCGTGTGCGCGCGCAAACGTGTCCAGAGGGTCGGGGAGTATAGTGCCTCTATCTACATGACATCTGTATGACATTCTATGGCGTTCAATAAACCATGTGGGGGGGCCGGGGGCGAGAAAGAAAGAAAGAAATCCCATTTGAGAGAATGCACTGAGGTAGAGTGGCTATGGTGCTCACGGGTGGTTCAATTAGTACGAGTGCATAACAACAGCAGTCATAATATGAGCCTGCCATGCTGTCCCTTCCCTATGTGAACAACTCTATAAGCATGGGTGACTTCAGCGGTCAACTCTCCACATGCAGTTACGTTGTAATGGTGTGCGTTTCCCCCCCCAAAAGGGAGACATTACAGGTATAAGTGGCTTTGCGTGACGTGGAGACCAGCGGTGCCTCTGCCCACATAGTCCTTCAGCCCATACTGTACTCTGTCTGTACTGTATTATGCTAAAACATATGGTCCTCATTATAAGCACTGACTGAGAGCCTAAAAGCAAACACTTGGACAGCATCAGAAAAAAACGTAAGGCAATAAGATGTGGACACTCGTCAATGTGAAAACCCTTTGTGTGCAGTATGTGTGTGACACGCACGCACGCATGCACGCACTCACACACACGCACTCACACACACACTCACACACACACACTCACACACGGTCCATAAGGAGTATCTATTGATCAGAAAAGAATGTCCCTAATTAGGCGTGGGCTCAGAGGAGGCGAGGAAGAGGGAAGCAGCGACAGGGAGACACCGAGGGGGCAGGTGGACGTGTTGCATTCAGATAAATGGGGAGAATGACAGGAGAGATGGGATGAACTGTACAATGTACAGCCCTGTGCGATCCTTTTTTTTTAAATATAATATATTTTTTATCCCACGATTTTTGTAACCCATTTTTCACCCCTGTGTCAATCATCTAATGTGATCCTGGGCTCTACACACCCTCCACCAACCTAGTTTCCATATATGGGGGACAAGGGGAGAGCAACGGACTTGAACTCACTCCTGTGCGATCCTTAGATGGAGGCACCAGTACAGAAAACGGATAGTGTCATTTTGAATTTTAAAACAAAACCCCAGAGGGTTAACTTTGTTAAGAAGAATTCTTTAATGAAATAATCGATACTTATAAGTTGTAACTATACTGAGAATTGCATATCTACCAAGCTTACAATGCGCGGCAACTCATTGTGAGTGTGACGATTGGCTATATTTGCGATGCTTTTGCACGTCAGTTGCAGCATATAACATTAACATAAAATAGGTCTTAAAAGTGGTTAATCAGACTAATTGATATCACTTAAAATTCTCGATTATTCATTTAATTGGAAAGTAATCGAAAGGAAGACTATCTACGGACGGGCAATCCTATACTCACTGTATATGTTTCTTTTCCCTTTTTACCTCCTTTATGATGAATTCCTGTTCTGTTCTTTGGCGTTATAGAAAATGTTTTGATGAGTTGAACAAGGTGCACCCTCTTGTAAACAAAACTGTTAATAAATATTTAAATCAATCAATCTATCTATAATCGATAGTTGCAGCCTTAGAATACAGTGCCAGGAGGAGGACACCTTGGTGTACAACATATCCCACAATGCACTGCTCCATCTCATTCAGGAAGAGCTATAGGGAGACAAAGACACATTCTGTGACTTTGATTCCAATCACCTTCAGGGCCTTCGAATACTCCTGGGACTCAATTAAAAGATGCAATTATGTCCTTCATAGAATTCTCCCCCTCCCCCTTATTCTAACTCACATGGCCAATTAAGGCCTAATTCGGTTAAAATTGCAAATCTACTAGTTCTGCAACACGGTCTGCTATCTTTAAAAAAAAAAATTCTAAACTAATGTGGAACAAGAGAGGGGGGGGGGGGAGAGAGAGAGGGGTGGGGGTTGTGATGACGTTACTAGGGGAAGCGTGATTCACAGTTTCACACAAAGCTCCATTCATCATAATGCAGAAAAACAAATAAATTAAATCGACAGTATATTTTTTTAGCCCTACTAGCATCATGGTAATGATGATTGGTTGGTTGGTTGGTTGGTTGGAGGGTGGGTCCGTCAACAAAACGGACCCACCGTTTTTTTTTACTGCACAAGAAAACATTGAAACTATAGCCCAGAGGGACGCTAACAGGAACCCGCGTGCAAGATCTATAGTTGGCTTAGTTTTCCGGCTCACTCCACTCTCGTCGTCCTTCCGTCTTTGGCCCCACTAGCCACTAGCCACTAGCCACTAGCACTAGCCACTAGCCACTAGCCACTAGCACTAGCCACTAGCCACTAGCACTAGCCACTAGCCACTAGCCGCAGCACGGGCTCCGATGATGGCCGTGTGAGTCGATGCGTCGGTCGGAAGACCACTATAGCAATGGAATACCTGATGCACCTTCATGATGTGACCAAACTACAGTGACTCTCAACCCTGTGAAGCGTTATTCATAGTCTGATTCATCGGTGGGTGAGGTGACCACCACCACAACTACAACATGACGTCACGGTCAGCAGCGGTGAAGAGCAAACCACCGCTCCCCCCCCCCCCCCCCCCCCCCCAGCCCTTCTCTCTGTTTTACTCACCACCGCTCCACGTTATTACAATTACTATAAACAAACCCACATGAAACTATATAAGCACCTCTGAGTGTTTGATAAATGCCTCAGCTGTTGTATGATAAATGAGATCAATTGTCCCTATACACATGGAGATACTATAGTATAGATTTCCACCAATGCAACCAACGGAGGACGACCAAATGAGAATTTCACACGCGGATATCAATAGCCTATACTCTCCATTTATCTTCATTTCCGTGTGAGCCAGAGGTTAACTATAAGGCCATCTTATCGCCTAATTTCCCGATAGCTTTAACTCACCCCCATGTGAAGTTGATACATTGTTTCCGTTCATTTTGGTCCCGTTCATTTGCGCAACGCTTCAAATTATAAGCAGACCATGAATACTGTATAGTCAAATTAATCCCTGTATAAAATTATAAATTGCTAATTGGTTATTTCATGAGTGAAAAAAAAGGACAATAAATCTGCCTGCAGGAAATCGTGACTTTCCAATTTTTTTACACCGTGCTGCTGATGGCAGTGACAATTAATTTTGATACAATTTGACGTCAATGCCTGAATTGCAGGAACTGTCTAGACTCCCTGCTGTTAAAATATATTGCTGCTGCTGATGGATTCATTGCAGAGCTGGCATCAGAGAAGAGGGCTATAGATGGAGAAAAAAAACATGTACTGTAAGGCAGTATTCGTTTCGTTATTTTGATAATTGAAATTATATATTTGAATACAATTATTTTAGCACCAGAACCAGTGCAACGTTCAAGGGGACATTCTGTTTCCTCTCCAGCCCGGTTTCCAGAACAGAATTCTTAAATCCTCACTGTTTATTCCATTTTGGGCCGCGGGGACCCCCTTTTGGTGTTATAGCATTATGCTATGCTTTAAGCTATTTGAAAATAGCAGATCTACAAGCTCATAGCGCGCCACCGAGTGGCGCGCTACGAGCTTGCAGGTCTGCTATTTTTTGAAAAATCGAAGAACGACTGACATAGAAACATGGCTTTTTCAGAAAACGGTCAGGATGTAGAAGATTTTTTTTTAGAATCTGATCTCAGGTCAAAATGGGTTAACTCTTGACAGTGTACAAATGGACCCTTACGGGTTGTGTCGTCTCCACAGCACCCTCCACACCATATACGAGCGTGGAGAGAGACGACAGCCAGGTGATTAAAGCCAACCGACAACATGCGTGCACAATCAGTCACCGCAACACTGACAGCGTTAGCTAGATCCCAGGTATACACGCTCTGAGTAATGGCACGGGCCGAGTCGTGACCGTGTAGCCTCCTCCCTGACGCACGCACTCAGTCTTTGCACGGCTATAACCCTGTGATCACACGTCGTACGTGGGCAGGAGTTCTCCAGAAGGTCCAGAGCAGAGCAGTCATGATCAGAGAGCTATAGTGCCAGCATCCTGATGAGAGTGCTGAAAAAGGCCTCGATATATCATCTCACGCCCCCGTCCTCCAGTCACTGCACTGCACTCCAGGATGGAATACTAAACACTTCCAACCTGGGATACCATGTGTATCCATGCGGGAATGCTATATATAACTCCCTAATAAACGGCTCCCCCTTTTTTTTGTTTTCATTTCACTTCGATAAAGTATTATATTAAGTTTAAAAAATGCAACCACTTGTTTATCCTGAATTTAGAAAGGGACAATACCGAGTCTCATCAAGTGTCCCATTTTCAAACAGCAACCAGCATATATCCCTCAACTACGCACGCATGCACACACACACACGCACAGTCGCACACACGCACGCAAGTAGTCTTATATGATGGGCGGACGGTACACTTTTTGGCCACTGGTGGCGCTAGTGAGCAATTAATGCATAATTTGCATAATTAATTATGCAAATTAGTAATTAAACATTCCAGGAATTCCATAGATATAATTAGCATAATCATAAATAATAAATATCCATAACCAATAAAATATCCATAAATATAATTAGCATATAATAGTTTATAATTAAATAATAATAAAAACTAATAATAGGTTATTTATAAAATGCATGATGTGTGTGTGATTAGCTGATCTCATCTCTCTCTCTCTCCCTGCTTCGCCTTGTGACATGCCTCCCCAAAAGCCAGCAGAGATGCTGACTCGAAGGTGTGAAAAACAAACAAATGTAAATTTGTTTGTTTGTCCCTGGGGCTGAGGTGGGGGGGATGGGCTCCCACTCTTTGTGTATTGCCATGGGCCAGACATGCAAATTAAATGAAAGCGCGGGGGTGGGGTGGGGGGGATGGGTTCTAACCAGGGGCCAGACATGCAAATTAGATAAACACAGAGGTGGGGTGGGGGGGATGGGTTCTAACCAGGTGCCAGTAGTAAACAGGGTTAGGGTTAGGGTCCTTATCTTTGAAGTGAATTGTATGCATAAATTAATCAAGTTAGTATTTAAATTCCTTACATACATTGACAGTGGGTGTGTGATTCCACCTAGTGGTCAATATCTATATAAATATTTACACTGCAATACCATTTATGCCCTGATGTGATCTCAGTCATCTAGGGAAATGTTTTTCAATCATTGGTCTGGGTACCACCAGTGGTCCTTGAATGTAATTATTGTGTAAGTCAAGGATATCCCCCTAGTGTTCAAGCTCTATATAAATATTTACACTGCAATACCATTTATGCC
Organism: Protomyctophum bolini; assembly: GCF_963924005.1. Classification (NCBI taxonomy): domain Eukaryota; kingdom Metazoa; phylum Chordata; class Actinopteri; order Myctophiformes; family Myctophidae; genus Protomyctophum; species Protomyctophum bolini. Next base: position 8,462,557 of record NC_137874.1, on the reverse strand, counting down.
CTGAGGTGATCTCAGTCATCTAGGGAAATGTTTTTCAATCATTGGTCTGGGGACCACCAGTGGTCCTTGAATGTACTTCTTGGGTAAGTCAAGGATATCCCCCCCTAGTGGTCAATTTCTATATATATATATATATATAATTACCCTGCAGTACCTACTATGCCCTGATTTCAGTCACCTAGTGCAAATGTTTTCAAGCAATGGTCAGGGGGGCTACCGGTGGTCTTTGAGAGGGTATAGGTGACCCCCACCAGATAAATCATGGAGAGTTGGTAACCAAATAGGCTCCTTATAGATCTTTAACTCTATACTTTTCAATATTTGGTGTTTTGTGCGGTGTCTTTGAATTTTGTATGTTTCATATGGTACTAATGTGTCGGGGTAATGGTATGTCTAGTATTATTTTTGGTGTTTTGTGTTGTGTCTTTGAATTTTATATGCTTCATGTGGTACTAATGGGTTTGGGTTATTGTCTGTCTTGTATTATTTTCGGTGTTTTGGGTTGTGTCTTTGAATTTTTTTATGTTTCATGTTGTCCTAATGGGTTGGGTATTGTATATCTTGTATTGTTTTTTTGTGTTTTGTGTTGTGTCTTTGAATTTTGCATGCTTCATGTGGTACTAGGTGTTTGGGTTATTGTCTGTCTTGTATTATTTTTGGTGTTTTGTGTTGGGATCTTTGAATTTTTTATGTTTCATGTTGTCCAAATTGGGTTGGGTATTGTATATCTTGTATTATTTTTGGTGTTTTGTGTTGTGTCTTTGAATTTTGTATGCTTCATGTGGTACTAGGTGTTTGGGTTATTGTCTGTCTTGTATTATTTTTGGTGTTTTGTGTTGGGATCTTTGAATTTTTTATGTTTCATGTTGTCCAAATGGGGGTTGGGTATTGTATATATTGTATTATTTATTGTGTTTTGTGTTGTGTCTTTGAATTTTGTATGCTTCATGTGGTACTAGGTGTTTGGGTTATTGTCTGTCTTGTATTATTTTTGGTGTTTTGTGTTGGGATCTTTGAATTTTTTATGTTTCATGTTGTCCAAATGGGGTTGGGTATTGTATATATTGTATTATTTTTGGTGTTTTGGGTTGTGTCTTTGAATTTTGCATGCTTCATGTGGTACTAGGTGTTTGGGTTATTGTCTGTCTTGTATTATTTTTGGTGTTTTGTGTTGGGATCTTTGAATTTTTTATGTTTCATGTTGTCCAAATGGGGTTGGGTATTATAAATCTTGTATTATTTTTTGTGTTTTGTGTTGTGTCTTTGAATTTTGCATGCTTCATGTGGTACTAGGTGTTTGGGTTATTGTCTGTCTTGTATTATTTTTGGTGTTTTGTGTTGGGATCTTTGAATTTTTTATGTTTCATGGTGTCCAAATGGGGTTGGGTATTGTAAATCTTGTATTATTTTTGGTGTTTTGGGTTGTGTCTTTGAATTTTGCATGCTTCATGTGGTACTAGGTGTTTGGGTTATTGTCTGTCTTGTATTATTTTTGGTGTTTTGTGTTGGGATCTTTGAATTTTTTATGTTTCATGTTGTCCTAATGGGGTTGGGTATTGTAAATCTTGTATTATTTTTGGTGTTTTGTGTTGTGTCTTTGAATTTTGCATGCTTCAGGTGGTACTAGGTGTTTGGGTTATTGTCTGTCTTGTATTATTTTTGGTGTTTTGTGTTGGGATCTTTGAATTTTTTATGTTTCATGTTGTCCAAATGGGCTGGGTATTGTAAATCTTGTATTATTTTTTGTGTTTTGTGTTGTGTCTTTGAATTTTGGATGCTTCATGTGGTACTAGGGGTTTGGGTTATTGTCTGTCTTGTATTATTTTTGGTGTTTTGTGTTGGGATCTTTGAATTTTTTATGTTTCATGTTGTCCAAATGGGGTTGGGTATTGTAAATCTTGTATTATTTTTTGTGTTTTGTGTTGTGTCTTTGAATTTTGCATGCTTCATGTGGTACTAGGTGTTTGGGTTATTGTCTGTCTTGTATTATTTTTGGTGTTTTGTGTTGGGATCTTTGAATTTTTTATGTTTCATGTTGTCCTAATGGGGTTGGGTATTGTAAATCTTGTATTATTTTTGGTGTTTTGTGTTGTGTCTTTGAATTTTGCATGCTTCAGGTGGTACTAGGTGTTTGGGTTATTGTCTGTCTTGTATTATTTTTGGTGTTTTGTGTTGGGATCTTTGAATTTTTTATGTTTCATGTTGTCCAAATGGGTTGGGTATTGTAAATCTTGTATTATTTTTTGTGTTTTGTGTTGTGTCTTTGAATTTTGTATGCTTCAGGTGGTACTAGGGGTTTGGGTTATTGTCTGTCTTGTATTATTTTTGGTGTTTTGTGTTGGGATCTTTGAATTTTTTATGTTTCATGTTGTCCAAATGGGGTTGGGTATTGTAAATCTTGTATAATTTTTTGTGTTTTGTGGTGTGTCTTTGAATTTTGCATGATTCATGTGGTACTAGGTGTTTGGGTTATTGTCTGTCTTGTATTATTTTTGGTGTTTTGGGTTGGGATCTTTGAATTTTTTATGTTTCATGTTGTCCTAATGGGGTTGGGTATTGTAAATCTTGTATTATTTTTTGTGTTTTGTGTTGTGTCTTTGAATTTTGCATGCTTCATGTGGTACTAGGTGTTTGGGTTATTGTCTGTCTTGTATTATTTTTGGTGTTTTGTGTTGGGATCTTTGAATTTTTTATGTTTCATGTTGTCCAAATGGGTTGGGTATTGTAAATCTTGTATTATTTTTTGTGTTTTGTGTTGTGTCTTTGAATTTTGCATGCTTCATGTGGTACTAGGGGTTTGGGTTATTGTCTGTCTTATATTATTTTTGGTGTTTTGTGTTGGGATCTTTGAATTTTTTATGTTTCATGTTGTCCAAATGGGGTTGGGTATTGTAAATCTTGTATTATTTTTTGTGTTTTGTGTTGTGTCTTTGAATTTTGCATGCTTCATGTGGTACTAGGTGTTTGGGTTATTGTCTGTCTTGTATTATTTTTGGTGTTTTGTGTTGGGATCTTTGAATTTTTTATGTTTCATGTTGTCCAAATGGGGTTGGGTATTGTAAATCTTGTATTATTTTTGGTGTTTTGGGTTGTGTCTTTGAATTTTGCATGCTTCATGTGGTACTAGGTGTTTGGGTTATTGTCTGTCTTGTATTATTTTTGGTGTTTTGTGTTGGGATCTTTGAATTTTTTATGTTTCATGTTGTCCAAATGGGGTTGGGTATTGTAAATCTTGTATTATTTTTGGTGTTTTGGGTTGTGTCTTTGAATTTTGCATGCTTCATGTGGTACTAGGTGTTTGGGTTATTGTCTGTCTTGTATTATTTTTGGTGTTTTGTGTTGGGATCTTTGAATTTTTTATGTTTCATGTTGTCCAAATGGGTTGGGTATTGTAAATCTTGTATTATTTTTTGTGTTTTGTGTTGTGTCTTTGAATTTTGCATGCTTCATGTGGTACTAGGTGTTTGGGTTATTGTCTGTCTTGTATTATTTTTGGTGTTTTGTGTTGGGATCTTTGAATTTTTTATGTTTCATGGTGTCCAAATGGGGTTGGGTATTGTAAATCTTGTATTATTTTTTGTGTTTTGTGTTGTGTCTTTGAATTTTGCATGCTTCATGTGGTACTAGGTGTTTGGGTTATTGTCTGTCTTGTATTATTTTTGGTGTTTTGTGTTGGGATCTTTGAATTTTTTATGTTTCATGTTGTCCTAATGGGGTTGGGTATTGTAAATCTTGTATTATTTTTGGTGTTTTGTGTGGTGTCTTTGAATTTTGCATGCTTCATGTGGTACTAGGTGTTTGGGTTATTGTCTGTCTTGTATTATTTTTGGTGTTTTGGGTTGGGATCTTTGAATTTTGTTATGTTTCATGTTGTCCTAATGGGGTTGGGTATTGTAAATCTTGTATTATTTTTTGTGTTTTGTGTTGTGTCTTTGAATTTTGCATGCTTCATGTGGTACTAGGTGTTTGGGTTATTGTCTGTCTTGTATTATTTTTGGTGTTTTGTGTTGGGATCTTTGAATTTTTTATGTTTCATGTTGTCCAAATGGGTTGGGTATTATAAATCTTGTATTATTTTTGGTGTTTTGGGTTGTGTCTTTGAATTTTGCATGCTTCATGTGGTACTAGGTGTTTGGGTTATTGTCTGTCTTGTATTATTTTTGGTGTTTTGTGTTGGGATCTTTGAATTTTTTATGTTTCATGTTGTCCAAATGGGTTGGGTATTGTAAATCTTGTATTATTTTTTGTGTTTTGTGTTGTGTCTTTGAATTTTGCATGCTTCATGTGGTACTAGGTGTTTGGGTTATTGTCTGTCTTGTATTATTTTTGGTGTTTTGTGTTGGGATCTTTGAATTTTTTATGTTTCATGGTGTCCAAATGGGGTTGGGTATTGTAAATCTTGTATTATTTTTGGTGTTTTGGGTTGTGTCTTTGAATTTTGCATGCTTCATGTGGTACTAGGTGTTTGGGTTATTGTCTGTCTTGTATTATTTTTGGTGTTTTGTGTTGGGATCTTTGAATTTTTTATGTTTCATGTTGTCCTAATGGGGTTGGGTATTGTAAATCTTGTATTATTTTTGGTGTTTTGTGTTGTGTCTTTGAATTTTGCATGCTTCATGTGGTACTAGGTGTTTGGGTTATTGTCTGTCTTGTATTATTTTTGGTGTTTTGTGTTGGGATCTTTGAATTTTTTTATGTTTCATGTTGTCCAAATGGGGTTGGGTATTGTAAATCTTGTATTATTTTTTGTGTTTTGTGTTGTGTCTTTGAATTTTGCATGCTTCATGTGGTACTAGGTGTTTGGGTTATTGTCTGTCTTGTATTATTTTTGGTGTTTTGTGTTGGGATCTTTGAATTTTTTATGTTTCATGTTGTCCAAATGGGTTGGGTATTGTAAATCTTGTATTATTTTTGGTGTTTTGTGTTGTGTCTTTGAATTTTGCATGCTTCATGTGGTACTAGGTGTTTGGGTTATTGTCTGTCTTGTATTATTTTTGGTGTTTTGTGTTGGGATCTTTGAATTTTTTATGTTTCATGTTGTCCAAATGGGGTTGGGTATTGTAAATCTTGTATTATTTTTGGTGTTTTGTGTTGGGATCTTTGAATTTTTTATGTTTCATGTTGTCCAAATGGGGTTGGGTATTGTATATCTTGTATTATTTTTTGTGTTTTGTGGTGCGTCTTTGAATTTTGCATGCTTCATGTGGTACTAGGTGTTTGGGTTATTGTCTGTCTTGTATTATTTTTGGTGTTTTGTGTTGGGATCTTTGAATTTTTTATGTTTCATGTTGTCCAAATGGGGTGGGGTATTGTATATCTTGTATTATTTTTTGTGTTTTGTGTTGTGTCTTTGAATTTTGCATGCTTCATGTGGTACTAGGTGTTTGGGTTATTGTCTGTCTTGTATTATTTTTGGTGTTTTGTGTTGGGATCTTTGCATTTTTTATGTTTCATGTTGTCCAAAGGGGGTTGGGGTATTGTATATCTTGTATTATTTTTGGTGTTTTGTGTTGTGTCTTTGAATTTTGTATGCTTCATGTGGTACTAATGTGTTTGGGTTATTGTCTGTCTTGTATTATTTTTGGGGTTTTGTGCTGTGTCTTTGAATTTTTATGTTTCATGTGGTACTAATGTGTTTGGGTTATTGGCCGTCTTGTATTATTTTTGGTGTTTTGTGTTGTGTCTTTGAATTTTGTATGTTTCAGGTTGTCCTAATGGGTATGGGTTATTGTATATCTTGTATTATTTTTGGTGTTTTGTGCTGTGTCTTTGAATTGGGTATGGTTCATGGGGTACTAATGTGTTCGGATTATTGTATGTCTTGTATTATTTATGGTGTTTTGTGTTGTGTCTTTGAATTTTGTATGCTTCATGTGGTATTAATGTGTTTGGATTATTGTATGTCTTGTATTATTTATGGTGTTTTGTGTTGTGTCTTTGAATTTTGTATGTTTCATGTGGTACTTCAAAATATTATATTAATACAAACCTAGTACCACATGAAGCATGCAAAATTCAAAGACCCAACACAAAACACAAAAAATAATACAAGATTTACAATACCCAACCCCATTTGGACACCATGAAACATAAAAAATTCAAAGATCCCAACACAAAACACCAAAAATAATACAAGACAGACAATAACCCAAACACCTAGTACCACATGAAGCATGCAAAATTCAAAGACACTACCCAAAACACCAAAAATAATACAAGATTTACAATACCCAACCCCATTTGGACAACATGAAACATAAAAAATTCAAAGATCCCAGCACAAAACACCAAAAATAATACAAGACAGACAATAACCCAAACACCTAGTACCACATGAAGCATGCAAAATTCAAAGACACAACCCAAAACACCAAAAATAATACAAGATTTACAATACCCAACCCCATTTGGACAACATGAAACATAAAAAATTCAAAGATCCCAACACAAAACACCAAAAATAATACAAGACAGACAATAACCCAAACACCTAGTACCACATGAAGCATGCAAAATTCAAAGACCCAACACAAAACACAAAAAATAATACAAGATTTACAATACCCAACCCATTAGGACAACATGAAACATAAAAAATTCAAAGATCCCAACACAAAACACCAAAAATAATACAAGACAGACAATAACCCAAACACCTAGTACCACATGAAGCATGCAAAATTCAAAGATCCCAACACAAAACACAAAAAATAATACAAGATTTACAATACCCAACCCCATTTGGACAACATGAAACATAAAAAATTCAAAGACGCACCACAAAACACAAAAAATAATACAAGATATACAATAACCCAAACACCTAGTACCACATGAAGCATAAAAAATTCAAAGATCCCAACACAAAACACCAAAAATAATACAAGATTTACAATACCCAACCCCATTTGGACAACATGAAACATAAAAAATTCAAAGATCCCAACACAAAACACCAAAAATAATACAAGACAGACAATAACCCAAACACCTAGTACCACATGAAGCATGCAAAATTCAAAGACACAACACAAAACACCAAAAATAATACAAGATTTACAATACCCAACCCATTTGGACAACATGAAACATAAAAAATTCAAAGATCCCAACACAAAACACCAAAAATAATACAAGACAGACAATAACCCAAACACCTAGTACCACATGAAGCATGCAAAATTCAAAGACACAACACAAAACACAAAAAATAATACAAGATTTACAATACCCAACCCCATTTGGACAACATGAAACATAAAAAAATTCAAAGATCCCAACACAAAACACCAAAAATAATACAAGACAGACAATAACCCAAACACCTAGTACCACATGAAGCATGCAAAATTCAAAGACACAACACAAAACACCAAAAATAATACAAGATTTACAATACCCAACCCCATTAGGACAACATGAAACATAAAAAATTCAAAGATCCCAACACAAAACACCAAAAATAATACAAGACAGACAATAACCCAAACACCTAGTACCACATGAAGCATGCAAAATTCAAAGACACAACCCAAAACACCAAAAATAATACAAGATTTACAATACCCAACCCCATTTGGACACCATGAAACATAAAAAATTCAAAGATCCCAACACAAAACACCAAAAATAATACAAGACAGACAATAACCCAAACACCTAGTACCACATGAAGCATGCAAAATTCAAAGACACAACACAAAACACAAAAAATAATACAAGATTTACAATACCCAACCCATTTGGACAACATGAAACATAAAAAATTCAAAGATCCCAACACAAAACACCAAAAATAATACAAGACAGACAATAACCCAAACACCTAGTACCACATGAAGCATGCAAAATTCAAAGACACAACCCAAAACACCAAAAATAATACAAGATTTATAATACCCAACCCATTTGGACAACATGAAACATAAAAAATTCAAAGATCCCAACACAAAACACCAAAAATAATACAAGACAGACAATAACCCAAACACCTAGTACCACATGAAGCATGCAAAATTCAAAGACACAACACAAAACACAAAAAATAATACAAGATTTACAATACCCAACCCCATTAGGACAACATGAAACATAACAAAATTCAAAGATCCCAACCCAAAACACCAAAAATAATACAAGACAGACAATAACCCAAACACCTAGTACCACATGAAGCATGCAAAATTCAAAGACACCACACAAAACACCAAAAATAATACAAGATTTACAATACCCAACCCCATTAGGACAACATGAAACATAAAAAATTCAAAGATCCCAACACAAAACACCAAAAATAATACAAGACAGACAATAACCCAAACACCTAGTACCACATGAAGCATGCAAAATTCAAAGACACAACACAAAACACAAAAAATAATACAAGATTTACAATACCCAACCCCATTTGGACACCATGAAACATAAAAAATTCAAAGATCCCAACACAAAACACCAAAAATAATACAAGACAGACAATAACCCAAACACCTAGTACCACATGAAGCATGCAAAATTCAAAGACACAACACAAAACACAAAAAATAATACAAGATTTACAATACCCAACCCATTTGGACAACATGAAACATAAAAAATTCAAAGATCCCAACACAAAACACCAAAAATAATACAAGACAGACAATAACCCAAACACCTAGTACCACATGAAGCATGCAAAATTCAAAGACACAACCCAAAACACCAAAAATAATACAAGATTTACAATACCCAACCCCATTTGGACAACATGAAACATAAAAAATTCAAAGATCCCAACACAAAACACCAAAAATAATACAAGACAGACAATAACCCAAACACCTAGTACCACATGAAGCATGCAAAATTCAAAGACACAACCCAAAACACCAAAAATAATACAAGATTTACAATACCCAACCCCATTTGGACAACATGAAACATAAAAAATTCAAAGATCCCAACACAAAACACCAAAAATAATACAAGACAGACAATAACCCAAACACCTAGTACCACATGAAGCATGCAAAATTCAAAGACACAACACAAAACACAAAAAATAATACAAGATTTACAATACCCAACCCCATTTGGACAACATGAAACATAAAAAATTCAAAGATCCCAACACAAAACACCAAAAATAATATAAGACAGACAATAACCCAAACCCCTAGTACCACATGAAGCATGCAAAATTCAAAGACACAACACAAAACACCAAAAATAATACAAGATTTACAATACCCAACCCCATTTGGACACCATGAAACATAAAAAATTCAAAGATCCCAACACAAAACACCAAAAATAATACAAGACAGACAATAACCCAAACACCTAGTACCACATGAAGCATGCAAAATTCAAAGACACAACACAAAACACAAAAAATAATACAAGATTTACAATACCCAACCCATTTGGACAACATGAAACATAAAAAATTCAAAGATCCCAACACAAAACACCAAAAATAATACAAGACAGACAATAACCCAAACACCTAGTACCACATGAAGCATGCAAAATTCAAAGACACAACCCAAAACACCAAAAATAATACAAGATTTATAATACCCAACCCATTTGGACAACATGAAACATAAAAAATTCAAAGATCCCAACACAAAACACCAAAAATAATACAAGACAGACAATAACCCAAACACCTAGTACCACATGAAGCATGCAAAATTCAAAGACACAACACAAAACACAAAAAATAATACAAGATTTACAATACCCAACCCCATTAGGACAACATGAAACATAACAAAATTCAAAGATCCCAACCCAAAACACCAAAAATAATACAAGACAGACAATAACCCAAACACCTAGTACCACATGAAGCATGCAAAATTCAAAGACACCACACAAAACACCAAAAATAATACAAGATTTACAATACCCAACCCCATTAGGACAACATGAAACATAAAAAATTCAAAGATCCCAACACAAAACACCAAAAATAATACAAGACAGACAATAACCCAAACACCTAGTACCACATGAAGCATGCAAAATTCAAAGACACAACACAAAACACAAAAAATAATACAAGATTTACAATACCCAACCCCATTTGGACACCATGAAACATAAAAAATTCAAAGATCCCAACACAAAACACCAAAAATAATACAAGACAGACAATAACCCAAACACCTAGTACCACATGAAGCATGCAAAATTCAAAGACACAACACAAAACACAAAAAATAATACAAGATTTACAATACCCAACCCATTTGGACAACATGAAACATAAAAAATTCAAAGATCCCAACACAAAACACCAAAAATAATACAAGACAGACAATAACCCAAACACCTAGTACCACATGAAGCATGCAAAATTCAAAGACACAACCCAAAACACCAAAAATAATACAAGATTTACAATACCCAACCCCATTTGGACAACATGAAACATAAAAAATTCAAAGATCCCAACACAAAACACCAAAAATAATACAAGACAGACAATAACCCAAACACCTAGTACCACATGAAGCATGCAAAATTCAAAGACACAACCCAAAACACCAAAAATAATACAAGATTTACAATACCCAACCCCATTTGGACAACATGAAACATAAAAAATTCAAAGATCCCAACACAAAACACCAAAAATAATACAAGACAGACAATAACCCAAACACCTAGTACCACATGAAGCATGCAAAATTCAAAGACACAACACAAAACACAAAAAATAATACAAGATTTACAATACCCAACCCCATTTGGACAACATGAAACATAAAAAATTCAAAGATCCCAACACAAAACACCAAAAATAATATAAGACAGACAATAACCCAAACCCCTAGTACCACATGAAGCATGCAAAATTCAAAGACACAACACAAAACACAAAAAATAATACAAGATTTACAATACCCAACCCATTTGGACAACATGAAACATAAAAAATTCAAAGATCCCAACACAAAACACCAAAAATAATACAAGACAGACAATAACCCAAACACCTAGTACCACATGAAGCATGCAAAATTCAAAGACACAACACAAAACACAAAAAATAATACAAGATTTACAATACCCAACCCCATTAGGACAACATGAAACATAAAAAATTCAAAGATCCCAACCCAAAACACCAAAAATAATACAAGACAGACAATAACCCAAACACCTAGTACCACATGAATCATGCAAAATTCAAAGACACACCACAAAACACAAAAAATTATACAAGATTTACAATACCCAACCCCATTTGGACAACATGAAACATAAAAAATTCAAAGATCCCAACACAAAACACCAAAAATAATACAAGACAGACAATAACCCAAACCCCTAGTACCACCTGAAGCATACAAAATTCAAAGACACAACACAAAACACAAAAAATAATACAAGATTTACAATACCCAACCCATTTGGACAACATGAAACATAAAAAATTCAAAGATCCCAACACAAAACACCAAAAATAATACAAGACAGACAATAACCCAAACACCTAGTACCACCTGAAGCATGCAAAATTCAAAGACACAACACAAAACACCAAAAATAATACAAGATTTACAATACCCAACCCCATTAGGACAACATGAAACATAAAAAATTCAAAGATCCCAACACAAAACACCAAAAATAATACAAGACAGACAATAACCCAAACACCTAGTACCACATGAAGCATGCAAAATTCAAAGACACAACACAAAACACAAAAAATAATACAAGATTTACAATACCCAACCCCATTTGGACAACATGAAACATAAAAAATTCAAAGATCCCAACACAAAACACCAAAAATAATACAAGACAGACAATAACCCAAACCCCTAGTACCACATGAAGCATCCAAAATTCAAAGACACAACACAAAACACAAAAAATAATACAAGATTTACAATACCCAGCCCATTTGGACAACATGAAACATAAAAAATTCAAAGATCCCAACACAAAACACCAAAAATAATACAAGACAGACAATAACCCAAACACCTAGTACCACCTGAAGCATGCAAAATTCAAAGACACAACACAAAACACCAAAAATAATACAAGATTTACAATACCCAACCCCATTAGGACAACATGAAACATAAAAAATTCAAAGATCCCAACACAAAACACCAAAAATAATACAAGACAGACAATAACCCAAACACCTAGTACCACATGAAGCATGCAAAATTCAAAGACACAACCCAAAACACCAAAAATAATACAAGATTTACAATACCCAACCCCATTTGGACACCATGAAACATAAAAAATTCAAAGATCCCAACACAAAACACCAAAAATAATACAAGACAGACAATAACCCAAACACCTAGTACCACATGAAGCATGCAAAATTCAAAGACACAACACAAAACACAAAAAATAATACAAGATTTACAATACCCAACCCATTTGGACAACATGAAACATAAAAAATTCAAAGATCCCAACACAAAACACCAAAAATAATACAAGACAGACAATAACCCAAACACCTAGTACCACATGAAGCATGCAAAATTCAAAGACACAACCCAAAACACCAAAAATAATACAAGATTTATAATACCCAACCCCATTTGGACAACATGAAACATAAAAAATTCAAAGATCCCAACACAAAACACCAAAAATAATACAAGACAGACAATAACCCAAACACCTAGTACCACATGAAGCATGCAAAATTCAAAGACACAACCCAAAACACCAAAAATAATACAATATATACAATACCCAACCCCATTTGGACAACATGAAACATAAAAAATTCAAAGATCCCAACACAAAACACCAAAAATAATACAAGACAGACAATAACCCAAACACCTAGTACCACATGAAGCATACAAAATTCAAAGACACAACACAAAACACAATAAATAATACAATATATACAATACCCAACCCCCATTTGGACAACATGAAACATAAAAAATTCAAAGATCCCAACACAAAACACCAAAAATAATACAAGACAGACAATAACCCAAACACCTAGTACCACATGAAGCATACAAAATTCAAAGACACAACACAAAACACCAAAAATAATACAAGATATACAATACCCAACCCAATTTGGACAACATGAAACATAAAAAATTCAAAGATCCCAACACAAAACACCAAAAATAATACAAGACAGACAATAACCCAAACACCTAGTACCACATGAAGCATGCAAAATTCAAAGACACAACACAAAACACAAAAAAACAATACAAGATATACAATACCCAACCCATTAGGACAACATGAAACATAAAAAAATTCAAAGACACAACCCAAAACACCGAAAATAATACAAGACAGACAATAACCCAAACCCATTAGTACCACATGAAGCATATAAAATTCAAAGACACAACACAAAACACCAAAAATAATACTAGACATACCATTACCCCGACACATTAGTACCATATGAAACATACAAAATTCAAAGACACCGCACAAAACACCAAATATTGAAAAGTATAGAGTTAAAGATCTATAAGGAGCCTATTTGGTTACCAACTCTCCATGATTTATCTGGTGGGGGTCACCTATACCCTCTCAAAGACCACCGGTAGCCCCCCTGACCATTGCTTGAAAACATTTGCACTAGGTGACTGAAATCAGGGCATAGTAGGTACTGCAGGGTAATTATATATATATATATATATAGAAATTGACCACTAGGGGGGGATATCCTTGACTTACCCAAGAAGTACATTCAAGGACCACTGGTGGTCCCCAGACCAATGATTGAAAAACATTTCCCTAGATGACTGAGATCACCTCAGGGCATAAATGGTATTGCAGTGTAAATATTTATATAGAGCTTGAACACTAGGGGGATATCCTTGACTTACACAATAATTACATTCAAGGACCACTGGTGGTACCCAGACCAATGATTGAAAAACATTTCCCTAGATGACTGAGATCACATCAGGGCATAAATGGTATTGCAGTGTAAATATTTATATAGATATTGACCACTAGGTGGAATCACACACCCACTGTCAATGTATGTAAGGAATTTAAATACTAACTTGATTAATTTATGCATACAATTCACTTCAAAGATAAGGACCCTAACCCTAACCCTGTTTACTACTGGCACCTGGTTAGAACCCATCCCCCCCACCCCACCTCTGTGTTTATCTAATTTGCATGTCTGGCCCCTGGTTAGAACCCATCCCCCCCACCCCACCCCCGCGCTTTCATTTAATTTGCATGTCTGGCCCATGGCAATACACAAAGAGTGGGAGCCCATCCCCCCCACCTCAGCCCCAGGGACAAACAAACAAATTTACATTTGTTTGTTTTTCACACCTTCGAGTCAGCATCTCTGCTGGCTTTTGGGGAGGCATGTCACAAGGCGAAGCAGGGAGAGAGAGAGAGATGAGATCAGCTAATCACACACACATCATGCATTTTATAAATAACCTATTATTAGTTTTTATTATTATTTAATTATAAACTATTATATGCTAATTATATTTATGGATATTTTATTGGTTATGGATATTTATTATTTATGATTATGCTAATTATATCTATGGAATTCCTGGAATGTTTAATTACTAATTTGCATAATTAATTATGCAAATTATGCATTAATTGCTCACTAGCGCCACCAGTGGCCAAAAAGTGTACCGTCCGCCCATCATATAAGACTACTCACGCACACGCACACATCAAAGCACTGTCTCACAAGTCTCTTCCCTGGAACGCCTGTCTCACATTGCATGCGCATATTGCCTGATGGTGGCATAGAGAATGATAAGGCATGGTGTTGTAAAATGTGTTAATTTACATGGGAGTATACGCTTTTTGACAATCATTCATCTGATGATGCAAAACCGAGGGAGCACATGAACATCCATCCACCACGATCATACAAGCAAACACACCTGATTTATACTGATTACATATTTTTGGCGCATGACACGGTTTTCCCTTCCTCACAGCACACCGTAAGGTAGTTCAGTCAGACAACTCACGAATAGATTTAACCAATATTTATAGAATCAGAATACAAGTGTGCATAATAGTGCAATTTGGCACAGTTAAACATCACGAGCAGCATACAATAACAACCAAACGTCTCGGGATCCCCCAGGAGGAAGTCACTAATGTTGCTCTGGAGCTAGGGAAGTCTGGAGCTCTCTGGTGGAGCTGTTGCCCCCGCGACCCGACTACGGATAAGCGGTTGAAGATGCATGGATGGATGCACAGGAGTATACAAATACTTTGACAATTAAATGATGCGTGGCGTCTATAGCCAGAAGTGCAATACAGTAATGAGAGAATAAAGAATCATTTATAATGTACAGTACGTACAGTAAAAATACGGAATAATAAATAAATAACAAAGTATAATGAGTTCAGTTAAATTCCAATGCCAGAAGTCAAAAGAACAGTAGATGAATGCACCACAATGAAAAGCATACAGCACAACACTTCAGTATGAGCTGTTAATTATTATTATTATTATTATTGTTATTGTAGCGACTTATTGAAGACGGGTGGACTGAAGTTCTGTGAAAGTTCCGTGAAGTCACATTTCACTTCTGTTGGATGAATGCACTTTTTGTGAGGTTAACATTACTTAAAGGAGCACGCTGGTGCAATTCATCCCAAAATTAATTATCCTCCTCCTCTCACCACGTCGAGCTATTTGTTTCTTACATAAACCCCATGCCGTCTACTAACTGTTTGAGCCAATTTCCATGGCAGCACTTTTCTATTAGATCTCGTCGACTGTGTTGCGGTTGGTTAACCCATTCTGACCTGAGATCAGATTCATACGAGGTTTCCACTAGGACACACACTGGTCTGATTGACCCATTCTGACCTGAGATCAGATTCTAAAAATGTCAGTCGTTCTTCGAATTTTTCAAAAATAGCAGACCTACAAGCTCGTATCGCGCCACTCGGTGGCGCGATATGAGCTTGTAGATCTGCTATTTTTCAATAGGTAAAGCATAACATGATGCTAACACCAAAATGGGTGCCCGGTCAGAATGGGTTAACGTGCTAACCACATAACCAACGTCTGACGCCTCTGGTCCCGTATCGCACGTCTCCGTCTGTCCTCGTGTTCCTTGTCTTTCTTTGTCCGTCTCGAAGTGAAAAAGGCAAGGAGAAAACCTTAAACAACACGCGCTTCATAGTGTGTACAATACATGGTATACTGTAATAGACATTTTCTGTGTAGCACCTCAATATAACATAAAATGGTCTAAATGCATTCACTGCTACCGTTGAAACAATGGTGGGCATAACTAGACTGAAAGAACGGATACATAGATACTAAATAGGAGCAACTATTGTACAGCTTTGTACGGCAGTGGCTCAGGGGTAGAGTGACCGGATGGCAACCGCAAGGTTCCCAGTTCGAACCCTGTGGGCTCCCCCAGAGTTAGTGTCCTCGAGCAAGACTATACTCTGAACCCCTAATTGCTCCTGATGTGCAGGTTGGTGGTGCCCTGCATGGTTCCCCCCCACCATCGGTGTGTGGATGTGTGTGTGAATGGGTGAATGTAATGCACATTCTCTGTGAAGGTGTGTGTGAATGGGTGAATGTAATGCACAGTCTATGTAAAGGTGTGTGAATGGGTGAATGTAATGCACAGTCTATGTAAAGGTGTGTGAATGGGTGAATGTAATGCACAGTCTCTGTAAAAGCGCCTTGGATAAAGGAGCTATATAAACGCACCGTACTGGTCA
>NC_137874.1:8318335-8440835 GCF_963924005.1 Protomyctophum bolini | reverse complement strand
GTATCGGCCAACGTAATCGGCATCGGACGATATTCTTGCCATCGGTCAATATCGGTAACGCGCAAATAAAACTGACATCACGTGAAGGCAGCAGCCGATGTTTATCTGTTGTTGATAAGCATATACTTTTGCATTGGCTATGTTGGTGTGTTGGTTATCTGCAGTCTACTTAAGCTGTAGATTCTATGTTGGTGTGTTGGTTATCTGCAGTCTACTTAAGCTGTAGATTCTATGTTGGTGTGTTGGTTATCTGCAGTCTACTTAAGCTGTAGATTCTATGTTGGTGTGTTGCTTATCTGCAGTCTACCAAGCTGTAGATTCTATGTTGGTGTGTTGGTTATCTGCAGTCTACCAAGCTGTAGATTATATGTTGGTGTGTTGTTTATCTGCAGTCTACCAAGCTGTAGATTATATGTTGGTGTGTTGGTTATCTGCAGTCTACCAAACTGTAGATTATATGTTGGTGTGTTGTTTATCTGCAGTCTACCAAGCTGTAGATTATATGTTGGTGTGTTGGTTATCTGCAGTCTACCAAGCTGTAGATTATATGTTGGTGTGTTGTTTATCTGCAGTCTACTTAAGCTGTAGATTCTATGTTGGTGTGTTGGTTATCTGCAGTCTACCAAGCTGTGTGTAGATTCTATGTTGGTGTGTTGGTTATCTGCAGTCTACCAAGCTGTGTGTAGATTCTATGTTGGTGTGTTGGTTATCTGCAGTCTACCAAGCTGTGTAGATTCTATGTTGGTGTGTTGGTTATCTGCAGTCTACCAAGCTGTGTGTAGATTCTATGTTGGTGTGTTGGTTATCTGCAGTCTACCAAGCTGTGTGTAGATTCTATGTTGGTGTGTTGGTTATCTGCAGTCTACCAAGCTGTGTGTAGATTCTATGTTGGTGTGTTGGTTATCTGCAGTCTACCAAGCTGTGTGTAGATTCTATGTTGGTGTGTTGGTTATCTGCAGTCTACCAAGCTGTGTGTAGATTCTATGTTGGTGTGTTGGTTATCTGCAGTCTACCAAGCTGTGTGTAGATTCTATGTTGGTGTGTTGGTTATCTGCAGTCTACCAAGCTGTGTGTAGATTCTATGTTGGTGTGTTGGTTATCTGCAGTCTACCAAGCTGTGTGTAGATTCTATGTTGGTGTGTTGGTTATCTGCAGTCTACCAAGCTGTGTGTAGATTCTATGTTGGTGTGTTGGTTATCTGCAGTCTACCAAGCTGTGTAGATTCTATGTTGGTGTGTTGGTTATCTGCAGTCTACCAAGCTGTGTAGATTCTATGTTGGTGTGTTGGTTATCTGCAGTCTACCAAGCTGTGTAGATTCTATGTTGGTGTGTTGGTTATCTGCAGTCTACCAAGCTGTGTAGATTCTATGTTGGTGTGTTGGTTATCTGCAGTCTACCAAGCTGTAGATTATATGTTGGTGTGTTGGTTATCTGCAGTCTACCAAGCTGTGTAGATTCTATGTTGGTGTGTTGGTTATCTGCAGTCTACCAAGCTGTAGATTATATGTTGGTGTGTTGGTTATCTGCAGTCTACCAAGCTGTGTGTAGATTCTATGTTGGTGTGTTGGTTATCTGCAGTCTACCAAGCTGTGTAGATTCTATGTTGGTGTGTTGGTTATCTGCAGTCTACCAAGCTGTGTAGATTCTATGTTGGTGTGTTGGTTATCTGCAGTCTACCAAGCTGTGTAGATTATATGTTGGTGTGTTGGTTATCTGCAGTCTACCAAGCTGTGTAGATTCTATGTTGGTGTGTTGGTTATCTGCAGTCTACCAAGCTGTGTAGATTATATGTTGGTGTGTTGGTTATCTGCAGTCTACCAAGCTGTGTAGAATCTATGTTGGTGTGTTGGTTATCTGCAGTCTACCAAGCTGTGTAGATTCTATGTTGGTGTGTTGGTTATCTGCAGTCTACTTAAGCTGTAGATTCTATGTAGGTGTGTTGGTTATCTGCAGTCTACCAAGCTGTGTGTAGATTCTATGTTGGTGTGTTGGTTATCTGATTCTGCAGCCTATACCAAGCTGTAGATTTTGAACATGTATTTCTTGTATTGAATATGTATGTATTTCTCTGGCACAAAAGGGGGAAATGCAAACGACAAAAGCTAAATAAACACATTATCGGTATCAGGGGCGCAGCCAGGAACTCCTTATGAGTAAGGCAACGCCAATAGCAATACAAGGCTTTTTTCTTTCTCCCGGGCCATCGCATGTCTCTGCTGTCTCAAGGAAGGAGGTCGGGACATTGATCGTGTGGTGTTTATATGTGGCGACGTGAAAACCGGTCCTTGCCATACAGGCATCTATAGCAGACAACACAACATCACCTTCCAGACACGCAGGACACAGAGAATAGATGTGTATTTATTCTATTCTTCTGTCTGATACACTGTCCTGTCAGCCTTGAATATAGCGCAACAAATACATAGCAAATAATACACAAAAACACATCTTATTATCAGAACCAGGACCTGAGGCAGAGACACACAACGACCGGATAATTGACCCAATATACCGAAGGAACATTACATAGTTGAACTGGAATAGTTAGAGAACTAGAAGTACATGTGGCAAGAAATATGTGAGCCAGTGAGTTTGTCAGTGTACTGTACTGTATGTGAGTGGAGAACCAAACAAGCTGCGAACTAAACAACATACAGAGACAGAGAGAGACACCAGCAGGTGGAGTCAGAAGAGATGTCACTTTATCTATAGGCAAATAGGCACGGTTTTTTTCACACACGCACGCACGCACGCACGCACGCACACACACACGCAAGCACGCACGCACACCACAGTGTCTCGTAATGGAACCGAGGATACAACATTTTTCACTTCAAGGCCCTGCAGCACGCAGACAGTTTTCCCATTGATGTTCCCTCGGCTGTATAACTATAAGAACACGCAGTGTATCGTGCCTGTGGAGACTATATATCCGTCCCTCCAATCATTACCATGTTATTATTTACTTACAGTTTTATATTTACATTAACAAGGGAGCACAAGACAGTGGGGCGTAGAGGGGTAGAGGAGGCAGGCTAGAGGCTGTCCTTCCAGGCACAAGACAGTGGGGCGTAGAGGGGTAGAGGAGGCAGGCCAGAGGCTGTCCTTCCAGGCACAAGACAGTGGGGCGTAGAGGGGTAGAGGAGGCAGACTAGAGGCTGTCCTTCCAGGCACAAGACAGTGGGGCGTAGAGGGGTAGAGGAGGCAGGCCAGAGGCTGTCCTTCCAGGCACAAGACAGTGGGGCGTAGAGGGGTAGAGGAGGCAGACTAGAGGCTGTCCTTCCAGGCACAAGACAGTGGGGCGTAGAGGGGTAGAGGAGGCAGGCCAGAGGCTGTCCTTCCAGGCACAAGACAGTGGGGCGTAGAGGGGTAGAGGGAGGCAAGCTATAGAGGCTGTCCTTCCAGCCAATAGAAGCATGGAGAGGTAATGGTGAGGTCAAGTCGGAGGGTTCTCTCCTCCATCCAGGGTGTGTGTGTGTGTGTGTGTGTGTGTGTGTGTGTGTGTGTGTGTGTGTGTGTGTGTGCGTTCCACTTTGCCAATGTAAACGTAATTTTTCTCATGAATTCTCATGAACTGAACTGAAATGGATTGAAAATTGTGTGTGTGTGTGTGTGTGTGTGATGTGTGCGTGTTCGTGTGTGTGTGTGTGTGTGTGTGTGTGTGTGTGTGTGTGTGTGTGTGTGTGTGTGTGCGCGTGTGCGTGTGTGTGTGCGTGGGTTGACGGAGACAGCGATCCCTCCCACAGCGTCATCATTAACCTTCTCCTCATGGCTTTTAACCCATTCTGAACGGGAACCCATTTTGGTGTTAGCATCATGTTATGCTTTAGGTATTGAAAAATAGCAGATCTACAAGCTCATAGCGCGCCACCGAGTGGCGCGCTACGAGCTTGTAGGTCTGCTATTTTATAACGACTGACATTTTTAGAATCTGATCTCAGGTCAGAATGGGTTAATCAGACCATAGTGTGTGTCCAGTGGAAACCTCGTATGAATCTGATCTCAGGTCAGAATGGGTTAAAATGTTCTCCACTTCACATCTGGGCCCCCGGCGTCCCTTCAGAACCGCTCCGACGCCCCGCAGGCCAACAGCAATTTAAGTCCCAATCTTTGGCTCCACAGCCAAGTCCCTTCTGAGGCCTAATGGAAGCCTCCTCTGGTCAGAGACATCAATACGTTGGCTGGCTGGTGCGTGTTGTACATACAGTATGTCTGTCACAGTGTGTGTGTGCATGTGCATGTGCGTGTGTGTGTGTGTGTGTGTGTGTGTGTGTGTGTGTGTGTGTGTGTGTGGTTGTGTGTACGTGTGGACCCTCCCTCCCACCACTACGGAAACAGCCATCGTGAACAAAGAGACATCTTCCATTAGTGAAATTGGCCAATTTGGTGGCTGTTTACAGTTTGCATAGCCTATATACCGTTCATTAGAAAGGTACGGTCTCACATAAGTGGCTTTTCATGAATAACAAATCAGGCATTTAATTAGTGAACACAGGTGCTGTATGTACTGTATGTGTGTCTATTATGGGAAATAAATAAATGTAATGACATATCACCAGAGGCATTATTTAACGCTATATAACTGCGGCATTTAACTTTTCCACATTTCTTCCGTTGAAAATTATCAATGCTATATGGCATTTCTTTCAGACCAATTATGTGATTCACACTCTTATAGTTTTAAATGAACACTCAATATTTCACGCGTGCGTGTGTGTGTGTGTGTGCGTGCGTGCGTGTGTGTGTGTGTGTGCGTGCGTGTGAGCAATGACCTTCCCCCCACAACATCACATAGAACCATCATAATACAAAGGGCAATTCAGACTCCATCCACCTCCAGACAAACCACAATCAGTGCCTGTAGCACCGCCCACTGTGTGTTGTGTGTGTGTGTGTGTGTGTTGTGTGTGTGTGTGTGTTGTGTGTGTTTGGCTCATTTCAATTCAATGCAGTTCAGATAAGCAACTGTTGATAGGCAGGCTGAAGGCCATTCCGTCTTCAACCCCGGAGCAGTATATAGAGACACACAGGCAGATAACAGAAGAGAGCAGAGAGCGCGGCGAAGAAAAATCCTCCGTGGAGATTTAACTCGAGAGGATGTGCAAAATGTGAGAAAACTGACCCGTAAAGGTATATACGATTGGTTAACGTTTTTTTTTGTACGCTCAGAGTTACACAAAGGAAAGAAAATAACCCTGAGATTTGACTGCACACCTCATTCCATAGCATGAAATGACTTGTCTGCAAAAGCCACTGGGGGGACGTGACCAGGTGACATGATTTCCTCAACCCTAGCTTTATTCAGCCATGTTTTGGCGAAGAGACGTGGCCCTATATCTTGCCGCCACGCCTTAGGACCCCCTTATCCCTAAAACTGATTTGCCATTTTTTTTACTATTTTTAAATAGTACAACAAATAGCCGATCTACAAGCTATATGAACGTGTCGATGTAGATTGGCTATAGTTGAACTGTTTTTAAAATGTTTTGAAATAAGTTCAGGGATAAAGGGGTAAGGGTGGCGCAAGAGGGGGGGGAAAGAGCTGTTAATTATATAATAACTATAAGTATTAGTTAACTTAGTTAACGATACGATAAGTATAGAGGGTTTTAGTGAAGTTAACTGAGCCTGGAAACATTTGACCCGACGTCGAAATTTAACAGTTGACAGTTTTATTTAAAATGCCTACAGATCAGTATGGTTATATAGATGGCACCCTGTGACAGTGGGGAAAAGTAACTATAGGTACGTGTACTCAAGTACTAACGTTGAGGTATTTGTACACTTTACTTTTGGTACTTTAAGTACATTTTTGACACAAAATACTTTGTACTTTTATCCACGCGCGTTTTGAATTCCAAACTTTCACTACTATTTCAGCATTCGTTATACTTTTACTTAACCCATTCTGAACGGGAACCCATGTTGGTGTTGGCATCATGTTATGCTTTAGCTATTGAAAAATAGCAGATCTACAAGCTCATAGCGCGCCCACCGAGTGGCACGCTACGAGCTTGTAGGTCTGCTATTTTTGAAAAATCGAAGAACGACTGACATTTTTTTAAATCTGATCTCAGGTCAGAATGGGTTCATCAGACCAGTGTGTGTCCAGTGGAAACCTCGTATGAATCTGATCTCAGGTCAGAATGGGTTAAGTAAAGAAATGGAGTACTTTTACCCACCAGTGCCCGTTTATGAGGCGCCATCGTGTGACATACTGTGTACCGCGTATACCGCACAGCCACCATTATTTTATACGATTTTTAAACGTTCCTTTTATTTGAACTCCCATTGTGTCGCTTTTGGTCTGACCTTACGGCTTTTCGATAAGCTACGCCGTCGAGCTCCAGTGAGTTGCAACGTTCCCTCAGTGCACCGAGGCGACCCACCGAGGCTCAACACGGCGTTCAGAAGCTTCTTATCTCTCCTTCCAATAATACCACCACATCAAAGCCGTCTGCCTTCTGACACATGACTGCCCCCCCGCCCCCCCCCCCCCCCCCCAAAAAACAAACACCTCGTCCACTTGATACAGCCTCTGACACATAGACTGCAACTGGAAATCAATCAAAATGTCCTCAAAAGGCCACGTCGAAAGAGTGTGTACGTCGAAGGAATTGATGTTTTTTTTATCATAGATACAAAGAGCAAAACAATTTCCTTCCAAATAAAATCTCCACCACAATACGTACCTATAGTGGACCCAATTACATTGTTAAATCAGTTCCGACCTCATTCTAAAAAAGGGGGGGGAAATTAAACTCAAATAACTCCAACCTAGTCA
This sequence comes from Protomyctophum bolini, assembly GCF_963924005.1. Lineage (NCBI taxonomy): Eukaryota > Metazoa > Chordata > Actinopteri > Myctophiformes > Myctophidae > Protomyctophum > Protomyctophum bolini. The sequence continues at coordinate 8,434,051 of NC_137874.1, read as the reverse complement.
TATATAGCTGACATGACGTCGAATGATAGCAGCGAATTAGAACGCCTGTCTGGAAAAAATAGAGTGCCCTCCCTCGCATGTTGGGGGTTATTATGTGTGTGTGTGTGTCTAGGGGGAGTGACCTTTGACCTCATAGAGACTGCGGTGTGTATGCCCTGCCCTTTAATAAAGAGGTGCGAGCGCCGAGCTGCATGGCCAACCAATGGACCGACACATGGCCTTAGCATTGTCATTCAGATCGCTAGCGTGTGTGTGTGTGTGTGTGTGTGTGTGTGTGTGTGTGTGTGTGTGTGTGTGTGTGTGTGTGTGTGTGCCGCCGCGGCCACTCTTAAAATAAAGCACAATTGCATTAATTCAAAAGGTTTTAAAGAGCCAGCAATGAGGCCGTTTAAATTCGACGTGCATTGTTATCCCGTTTACCACGTGGTTGTCTTCTGAACATCAAAGTGAATATTCCCATTACCAAAATCAAAATAATGTTTACGATTGGAGAAGACAGTTTTGGACTCATAATGTGTCTCGATCGCTACAGCATTCATGATCAAAAACTAAAGAAGGAAACCTCTAGGTGAAATTAGCTTCTGAGTCAAATTGCTTTGGTACACAGTAAAATAAAATAAAACCTCAGTGTTGATTAATCTATTTGCAAATCTTTCAGTTAACACGTTTTGACCTGAGGACGATTCTACAAATGTCTTCTAAATCCTGACAGTTTTCTTTAAAAACCCATGTTTCTATGTCAGTGGTGCTCAACCTTTTTCTGTATTCCTGTATTTCTGAAAATATGTTGTTTCCAGGGACCGACCCCCCCCCCCCCCCCCCCCCCCCCCCACAGAAGCAAAGATTTGAGTTTAAAACGTTCTGAAAGAATAATTCAAAGATTTCCGGCACACTTTTAAGATTTTTCAAAAATAACAGACCTATACAAGCTCGTAGCGCGGCACTGACTCGGTGCCGCGATACGAGCTTGTATAGATCTGCTATTTTTCAATAGCTAAAGCATAACATAATGCTTTAAAACACCAAAAGGGTGTCCCCGCCCAGTATGTGTCAAATAACCCACTCAGGGGTTTACAGTGAAGCCTGTACCCCGGCTGCCATGCAGCAGCTATCCGGCTGGCAGCATTCCTGTTTTTGATGGCTTTCAAACCATAATCAGTCCACAGGAGGCTTTTGAGTAGCAGAGCCTGCGAGGCAAGGCTGAGCAACCAGCACACACGCTGCATCGTGTTATAGGGCTGGTTTGATGTGGGGACAAACTAAAAATCTAACTTTGCTGTCAAAATCAACACGATTTTGGGAACAACCAGCACACAGACACTGCATGTATACATTACTGCTGCGAACTGTTGCAACAAAAGAAGGCTATAACTTATAGCTAATAGAATACAACCACCCTATAACGACTACTTAATATCTGGCCCAAGTAGACCTACTGTACAGAAAAGAAAATGCTGCCCCAATGTGACATAGCACTGTCTACGAAATGCCTCCAACTGTACAGTACACTTTCCCCATTTTAAACTGTTTTTATTGTATTTTGACACAATTAACAACTACCACCCTTGCTGAAACTCCATCAACTCCCCCAAATGAGTACTGTACATCTATGAAAACTGTTTCTCTCTCTCTCTCTCTCTCTCTCTGTCTCACTATGTCACGCACGCACCGCACGCACACACACACAGACAGCACACAGCACACAGTCTTTGAACTCCAATGTTACTCCATCATGTTTGAGCTGGAAGGGCCGGAGTTCTGGACCTTTATCACTGTGATCTATTCCTCTGTGTCATTTCAAACGGAGATAACCGTCTGCAGGCCGAGCAAGAGTGGAAAACAACCGTGCATTTTCAGCTGGGTCCTCCAGACAGCATGTTTGATGTACTGTAGGGTGTTGTCTATACGACAGAGCTTATACATTAAATCACAAGTGCTTGGCTGTTGTTTCGAATGGTTCATTTCTAGCAATGTGTGTTGTGTCCAAAAGGCAGTGTTTCACAATTCTACACAGCTATACAGCTGTAGACAACCATGTTTATTTCATTCCTGTATTTCTTGCTTTTAATGCATTGTCTTGCATGGCCCAAAAAAAAATATCATACGAACACAGGACGTAAAATAATGCTATTGTTTGATCACCCCACTTGAACCCGCAGCTAACCGACAGACTCTGGGCCAAACGAGCGGCTAACAACTCCACTTTTTTATTATTATAATAATACCTGCAAAAAACATATAATGTTAATGACGTTTAGGGTTTTAGCAGTGAGCCCCAGTGTCTCTGATGTCATGGACACTGGCTCACGTCCTTCCTGGACTACATCAAGGCTTATTAAAAGAGGACAAGAAGCGAAGACCGTACGGTGGACTCCATGTTGCTCCCTGGAAGGGAAGAAACATGCAATGGGCTATATGCAGCCAACACTTCAGTGTTTAGCTTCCTTGGTCTCAATTCCTTGGTCTCCATGTTGCTTTGCAGGGAGCAACGTGGAGTCCACCGTATACGGTCTTCGCTTCACGTCCTCTTACAATAGTCCTTGGACTACAATGTTGTCTCAGTAAGACAGCCCTCCCTTTACTGCTTTGGAGCAGTGCACCAAAGCATTATGGGAATTGTAGTCCAGGAAGGAAGTGAGCCCATAGTGTCTGATGACATCAGAGATGCCCAGAGATGGTCTCACTGCTGAAATCTAAAATATCTTAAATCACATTACACACATAACGACCCCCCCCCCCCCCCCCCCCAAGAAAGTGTTCTAAATCTTCTAAACGTCATTAACATTTATTTTTTTGCAAAAAGGGTGAAGTGTCCCTTTAACTTTTTAAAGGGACACTGCACCGCTGGAAGAAACTCCGGTCACTAAATGTTAAAGGAGCATTCCGTGATTTGGGTGATTTGGGAAACCCACCCGGTCCGCCCCGTAACAAGATGTGCACATGCACGCACTACAGTGGGGGACACGAGACCGGCCATCAGCACACACACCAAGGCCCGCCCCGCTCGATCATGATTGGCGCGGATGCCCCTCTCTATCCTGATTGATGAAGGCTTTGCCACCTAGCCAAAAATGAAACCTAAGGTTTTTTTTTCACCCACAGGGGTTAACTGGCGACAGGGAGGAACTCCTTATATGGTCAGCACACTCTATAGTAGGGAGGATTATCACAGCAAAACAAAAAAGAAGTGATATTTGAATTAAGTTAAATCACTGAATATACCTTTAATAGTATTTGTAGTAGATAACAGCAGTATACAATAGAAATGATGTCTATGGCCAGAAGAATAATGAAGAAGTCTGTGTGTTTGACCAGGGTTTGACTGGGCTTCATTCCAAACATTGATTGGGTTGCGGCAGCAAGACCCGCTCTGCAGCACACTGCTTAATGCAATTTTTTTGTTTAGTATTTTTTTTGTTGAATTACTGATGACAAAGTCAACAGTATGTAAATCCATAACATAAGCAAGCAGCACGCTAGCAGCAACAATACACTAGTTATTTATTTCAGGAGCAAAACATCCTACTATAAATGCGCCACGTCTGTGTGTGTGTGTCTGGCGTGCGTGTGTGTGTGTGTGTGTGTGTGTGTGTGTGTGTTTGTGTGTGTGTGGTGTGTGTGTAACGGTTGTAATGCACGTAACTCGAGAACCGCTTGCCCCACCGACTTCGACACACCGCGTTCCACGCCCCCGCAGGGAGTGCAGTGCCCGCGGTATCGAGTCGGTCGGACACACGGGTTCTCCAGAACCACCACAGAAGGCTCTGGTCAGGCTCTGCCAGTGGGCCTAATCAGCTTAAATCCCCTCACCTGTGCAAATGTCCAGCCTCTGCCTCAATTGATTGCCATGGCAACCCCACACCTGCCAATTGATTACTTAATCAGTCCACTTTTCACAGTCAGTTTGCACTCTTCCACATACAGGCAAATACAGAGATCTCCATGTGGGACACAGACAGACAGTAAAAATGGGTGCTATGACAACAGGTATTGCATACTGTACAGATATCTCCACATACAGTCATGGGCACAAAAGGGACACAGACAGACAGTTAAAACGGGTGCTATGACAAGTTGACAACGGGTATTATTATAGGTTCCCAAGTTGCATCGTTCCCAAGTAGGCCGTTGGCCGACGGGCACGTACAAGTCTATTGATCATTAAGTGGTGATTTAGGTCATGGGTGTGCATATAAGCCTGAATAGTGTTTATCAGGGCCGGCTCCAGAGGAAATGACGACAGTAATAAATGAATTGCATATTTATAGAGCTTTTTCCAAGTGCTCAAAGCGCTTTACAAACGGTTCATTCATTCATACATTGATTGGGAGGTGAAGCGGCGAACAGTTGACTTTGACTTTTTGATTTTCGGAGGGGCACAACTAAGTGTTGTTGTTTTTTTATATTAATACAGCTAATTGCGTGTAATTAAATCTGGAGTTGTGTGGTCTACTCTTCAATGCAAGAACGAATGTTAGCTTGAATTGCAGGTGTAGACAGGAGACAACCAGTTTGAATAGCCTACTAATTAAATAGTGTGCCTAGGTAGGTAGGGTCTATTGTTAGGTTAATGTGTGGAATTGCCTCGAAACGATGTCTTATACAGCCAGCCATTATCACCCCAAGAAAGACAAGAGCAACACATTCCTTCACATCAGACATTATGAGGGGGAAAAAGGAATTATTTATACTTTCAATATGAGGGGTCAAAGATGTTGGGTTTTGAACCCCCCCCCCCCGGTGTTTATGTGAGTATTTATTTATGAATGCATTTATGTAAAGAGCTCTGCGGTGAACGTGAAACTCACACAGAGTGATGTTATTCCGCCAAGTGACATTCAGTTCAGTACAGTGGGGGGTGTTTTCATTTATTTATATTGCAATAATAACGACAGCCATAATTCCGCTAATCCATCAATATCCTGTGGGGGGGGGGAGGGGGGGGGTGCGTGCGTGCGTGCGTGCTTGCTTGCGTTCGTTTGTGCGTTCGTTCGTGCGTGCGTGCGCAATGCTGAGCTTGGCTAGTGTGAATGCAGTGGAGTATTGTGGAGTATTGTGTTGTTGGTCTACAGGATAAAGCATTGACTTTTGATTCTGGTAGGAGGACTGTTGGAAAACGGTTTGCCGTTTCGCTCACTTATACTATCCAATCTTTTATTGGAAAAAAAATATAAAATCACAACATTTATTCTGACGGATAAATAAAATGGACAAATCTCGGGGAGATACAGCATGACGTGCACTCTGAGGATTGGCTCAATGTAATCTCACGTGCAGTCGGCTGACACGCAATGTCATTGAAATACATCACGATTTAAACAAAAAATAGCAGATCTACAGGCTCGTAGCGCGCCACTCGGTGGCGCGCTATGAGCTTGTAGATCTGCTATTTTCCAATAGCTAAATTATAACAATGTTTAAAACACCAAAGGGGTTCACGCGCCAAATTGGGTTAATGTTGCAGCTTGTTGTTTTGCTTTGCTTACAAGTACAGATCGCTTTTACCGATTGGCACACGCTTAAAATGCCGGTAAAAAGGCTGAAAGGAGGCGTTTGAAAAAAATATATATATATATATTTTTTTTGAATTAATTAGGGTAAAGAAAAAGAAAACTGCAGACGAGGAAGAAGAATTCCACGTAGGTTTTTCCATGGCTGCTGAGCTGAGTGCTGCCAACAGTCTGGAGCTGTTGATGATATTCACAGGAGGAGCAATTAGCTGAGTGTAGACAGGGTGAGATCCATTCATTTGTGTGTGTGACTGTGTGTGTGTGTGTGTGTGTGTGTGTGTGTGTGTGTGTGTGTGTGTGTGACACTGTGTGTGTGCGTGTGACACTGTGTGTGTGTGTGTGACACTGTGTGTGTGTGTGTGTATGTGACACTGTGTGTGTGTGTGTGACACTGTGTGTGTGTGACACTGTGTGTGTGTGTGTGTGTGTGTGACACTGTGTGCTTCAGTCAGGTATACGTACAATCGTACATTGTGCATTTGCAGCAAATCCCTGTAAGTGTTTCCGCGGCTAAATCCAGAGGACAAGCATTTATGTCCCCATGACCTCGGCAAAACAAGTGCACCCTGCAATCTCCCCACCCCAAATTAGACCACTATACTATTTCATTTCAATCCTCTGCCTCTCTCTCTCTCTCTCTCTCTCTCCTCTCCCTAACCTCTCTCCTCCACAAGCCCTCAGCGCTGGAGCCAGGCTATTAGAGGCTGTTCTACTGCAGGACTATACCTGTGGCCGACCGAGGATCTCTCAGAGTCATTATGGTGGACGGCTTGGGGGCAAGACGGGGGCGTACAGACGAGAGAGAGAGAGAGAGAGAGAGAGAGGATGAGAAGAAAAATGTTAGAACGTTTGTAGAAACGGAGAAGCAGAGCTGCTATGCTGGACAGAGAGGGAGTCAAAGGAACAGAATGAGAGGAAGGTACAGAGAAGGAGAATGTTGTTGACGTTATATGCAGGAGACGTGGGAGAGGATTTAAAAAAGAAAAAAAAGCTCCAGGTCATGATGGTGAATTTGCACATCCCTAATTATGTTGGTTTTTATTATGACTCCTATCATTTAACCCTTTATATAACATCCATGTTAGTGCAGCAGCTATACGGAAACTGGCATTCCACTCGCTTTGCTATGGTCTCACGCCGTTCCACCATTTCCAAGGATCATTTTCAGTATATATACAGTATTATATTGGCATGTTTTCAAAGATTCGGGGGGAAAACTGCTTTATAGAAGACATGTTTTTCTTACATAATAACCGGTACAGATTCAGTGAAAAATAAACTGCGGTCCTAGAGAAATAACCACCATATGGAGCAACGACGGCGATGGCCCCGGTGCATGGTGGGGGATATGGCTGGTGCGTCTCTCTCTCCTCCTCACTCACTCACACTAGGGTGTACCTCATTATGGATCGATTAGAGAGAGGACGGCTTTCTCCAATTTCACCGCGTGACGACTTCTCAATAAAGCACTGAATGAGAGCAGACAGCAGCCCTCGTATAGGTTATAGTAATGGACTCTGGGTTTCATAGATATAGGCTCTGGGCTTGTGTTCCTCGTCTATACAGTAAAGCTTGGTTAATGTTTCAGCCCCCACTGCCCCGTCTCCCCCCCCCCCCCCCACACCACACCACAGCTCCACTTTGTTGTATTGATTTATTTGCGCGGCGTCGGTCGTCCCCCCCCCCCTCCCCCCCCCCCCCCGCCATCATACTATACCACCTCCGCGGTGGGGAAGACGATCTATTATGGAATTTAATACCTTTCAGGGAGCTCATTTTTGTTCTTCTTCGTAATAAAACTGTCTGCTGGCTTTGGAGGGGTGTATATATATATATATATGGCTAATTAGGACTACAGGTAGTTTGACTTTGGAGAGGGTGATGATGTCATTTTACACACACACACACACACACACACACACACAGTCAGACACAAATAAACAGGAAGCAGCTTGTCACATCACATACCACTGGTTTGTGTGCTGGTGTTGTGTGTGGTGTGGTGCGTGTGTGGTGCTGGTGTGGTGTGTGTGTGTGTGTGTGTGTGTGTTGTGTGTGTGTACGTATACGTTTGACAAAAATTATCTCCTCGTCACGTATATATATACATGAAGAAGTGGCAGCCCTGACCCCTGACCCCCGACCCCCCCGGCAGTCAGTCAAGGCAGGCCGGGGGACAAATGAGTATACGAGTGAAGACGCAAAAACACAATGGATGGACTCACGCAGTATACTAGTGGGGGGGGCTTTCCTTCCACTTCCTGCTCCTCTGCAGGGGGGGGGTGGGCCGGGGGCGGAGGTCGAGCGAAGGCTAGTCACCACCGTGTAGGATGGATGTGGAGGAGGAATGCGTTTTCATGATGCAGGTGTGGAGGTGTGAGTGAGCCTGAAATACCCCCCCCCCCCCCCTCCCCCTCTCATCCTTCCTGTGTCCGGGCACACATGTACTGTACATAACACCTGTTCCTCTCATTAGCTCGGCTCTCTTATGACTCTCTCTCTCTCTCTCTCTCGCCGCCCACATACAAATGGTATATACAGTTCGTTCAATCCATTTTGACTCACCCTCCATCCACACACACAGAAACAGAGATGGAGGAGGAGGAGGAGGAGGACGGGTCGCTGTTTGAATCCAAGGCCGTCCAAGCAGGAAAGATGGTCTATTTCTATATAGGCCTTTTTTCTCTGTCTGTGATCTTTAATGTGTGTCTAGAACGAATACCGGACGACTCGCCCCGGTTGCTTGCCCGTTTTTCCTCCCGGAATTGTCACCAGTGAGGGGGGATGACTTTGTAATATGCTATTGGCTGTTTGTATTCTTGTTGGAAAAATATGAAAATATACTCCTGTAGAAAGGCTATATTATTTTTTACTTATATTGACCCTATAAACAATTTAGTATTATTTAGTATACAGTATGTAAGGTTTTGCACACTCAAAATGGTACCTCGTCAGATAATCCCCACATATCCTACAACAACTTCTGTGAACAGACTTCACTGTAGTAGCTTTTCATAAATTATATTTGTATTTGCTGTCATGAAAGTTTATAGTTGGAGAAATTCAAAGTCCAGCCGTCTGCTGTCCAGCCTCTCCCACCCCTCACTGGGGAAGGTTCTGGGAGGAAAACAGAAACGGGGCGAGTCGTCTTGTTACCTCTAGAACTGCTAAAGCACACACTTGGATCACATACAGGCGGAACGGGAGAGGATAAAAGACCTGTTCTATACAAACAATGGATGGAAGGATATAACGTTATACTGTTGAGCTATATACAGAACAGAACGGCCTCTCTTCATGTCCTCCCAATAACCGTGATACAGGATTGCGTGTGTGTGTGTGTGTGTGTGTGTGTGTGTGTGTTCATGCATGCGTGTGTGTGTATGGTCCAAACAAGAGAGAGAGAGAGAGAGAGAGAGAGTGCATATACAAATGTAGTTCTGATGTTGCCGACATCACAAGAGTATGTCTCTTTGCAGGGGGTGAGAACTGTACACATACGAGACACACACACACACACACACACACACACACACACACACACACACACACACACACATGCCAATACACAGCCTGTCCGTGGCGTGTACCAGACATAACTCATATGCACCCATTGGCAGTAGCATATATCAGGGACTATATTGCTTGGGCTTCGATCGCATCTCGGACAAGATTGTGATGAGGATTGGGGGGGGAAAGGAAAAATGAATTCCAGAACCTGTCTCTCTCTCTCTCTCTACCTCTCTCTCTCTCTCTCGTCTCTTCTTGATACTCCTGACCAGCCGAGCGTTGAGGAGGGGAGAAAAATGCCTTCCCTTTTTCTTGTTCATGTCTGTTCGGATCCATCAGTGGGTCGACTGCTCACGGCTGTAATAAGGACAGGTTGTGTTCTGCACTAGAGGGACTGCATGTGAACAGCACAGCTGTATACACACACGGAGCCGGACACATAACGCCAGTCCTACTCTCTAATCTAATCCAAGTGGGTTCCGAATAACTGCAGTCGACATGAATCAGATCTGTCGTCACATCGCAGGTTTATACACAGAAAGAAGAAAAGTGGTTGAAACTCGTTTTTTTTTTTTTTGGTGTAATCCACAGATCTATAATATAAGCTGCACAACGGGTCACGCTTATGTGAGCTCTGAGCCTATATTTTGTTCTAATAATAAGCAACGAAGACCCTTCTATAAGAAAACAGTATATACAAGTACAGTATAGCTCAACAGCAGCATTAAAACAGGGCAAGAACCCCAAAGGCAAGTATAGCTCCACACAGTCGCACGCAACACAGCGCACCCACCCACCCGCACACACACACACACACACACACACACACACACACACACACACACACACACACACACACACACACACACACACACACACACACACACACACACACACACACACACACACACACACACACACACACACACACTTACTTGGTGGGTGCTTGCATGCTCATAAAGTACAAACACGTTGCACCCACGCGCACACACCGGACCCAGACCTTATATACAGATCGATGCTGGAGGAGAATCAATAAATGATGGAGTAGAGGTGGGTGGGAGCCGGGAGAGGACGGCTCCAGGAAGAGAGATATATTTAGTAATGTAAAAGGCCTATTAGAGAGAGAGAGAGAGAGAGAGAGAGTTGGTTCAGTGGGTTGAATTGATTAAGTGGAATGCTTATGTTCAGCATGGGGGGACATATAGCAGCAATCCCCCTGAGCAGCTTATTGGAACCAGATGTTTCTCACCCGCACGCCAATTATACACCTGCACACCTGATCTCTGTATCCCATTAATATGATGACCCAACCCGCAGCGGTCTCGGTAAGCGCATTATACTGTACATACTGTACACCCCCCCCCCTCTCCCCCCTTCAACCGTTTACTGTACACTCATGTGACTGAGCAATAGTCAGCATTTATCTATTTTTACGATTTTTTTTAGACTAAGCCTAATAGACAAAAAGAAAAAAAGCTCAGTGGGGTACACATATCTTTCTTTTTGATTACTACTCGTTTATATATGATGTTTTTTTGTTGTTGCATATAGGGTATTATTATGTTCGTCACTTAATGTTTCAATGAATTGAATACGCGGCCGGTGGGACCCCAATGGAAACAAGTCATAGTAGTGCTTTCTTTGGTTTAATCATTTTAACAGTCCTTTTTTGCTTTTTTTTCCCACCGCAAACTGTTAATAAAGTATTCACTATTCAATCAATCAATCAATCAATCAATCAACCACTACGGCAGCCTGTTTCAGCAGCAGCCGTTTCATTTCCTGACGCGTCATCACCTGACACAGCGCTGCCAGCCCAGCGCCATCACTTCACAGTGTGCAATACGACAACAACAACCAATAATCAATACATTTAGCTACACATTCAACCTCGTGTCCCCGTTGTGCGCTTTCAAAAGAAATGCATTCCTTTCTATTTCTGAGTGCTCTATCTATAGAAATTGTGTTTTTTCTCCACAATATCAACAAAGAACTGCCAAATTGTCAAGGTTTGCCTTTTCAACCGTCCGCTCGCTAATCGGTAGTGCTGCGCACACAAACACACACACACACACACACACACACACACACACACACACACACACACACACACACACCATGGGATTGCACCTCCTCCATTGCGTTGTGTTCTTAGCTATAGACAGGTTATTTTCAAATCAGTGACATCGTTTCAGTGTTGTTTTCGTCGACTAATACTATGACGGAAAATGTTCGTCGACTACCTTTTTTTCACGCCAAGCCACGATGACTAAAACTATGACTAAATATACTGATCATTTCATCAACAAATAAAAACTAGACTAAAATGGTATAGGGACTAGTGGACAAGAGATCCAGTATAAGTCATTTTTTCAGCAAGTGTAAAAACAGTCATTACGACGGCATCAACGCCCACCGAAAAACATTTTAGTCGACTAAATCTACAGCTGATTTAGTCGACTAAAATCTTATGACATTTGGTCGACTAAAACTAGACTAAACACTAAAACATTCCAGGTGACTAAAATGTGACTGAAACTAAAATGAAAACTACTGAAGAGACTAATACGACTAAAATTAAAATCAAAATGTGCTGCCAAAAACAACATTGGTTCTTAGCTATAGAAAGGTCATTTTCAACGAGTGACACCGTTTGGCGTATTGAGCATAAATCAGGCCTCGTTCATTCAGCCACCAACTGATTTGTAATAGCAGCTCTTTAAATGGGGAAAAAAGTGATTAGTCTCAAGGCTGACACTAGGTTACAGAGCCATTAAAACAGCACTATCATTTCCCCTGTCGTCTGCTCAGACCCACAGCCTGCCTGGACACACACACACACACACACACACACACACACACACACACGCTGCCATTATTATGGAGAATAAAACTTAGACAGGTCTACATTGGATTATATAGAAAAACAGAGTGACACATGCAAATGCATGTGATCATCATGCATGTGGCACACACAACACACACACACAGATCTCCACAGGGAAACACGCGCACGCACAGGTTGCACGCACACACGCACACAGGCAGGCACACGCACACACACACACACACACACACACACACACACACACACACAATACACTCACACACAATACACTCACTCACTCACTCACTCAGTCCTTCAGTAGGAAAGGGGGGGGCGTGTCAGCATGCCAGTGAGAGTGATGGATTGTAGAATGTGTGTTAAGGGCAGGACACACACACACACACACACACACACACACACACACACACACACAGAAAGGGCTGCTTCAGCTCGGCGACGCCCCCTCACCTGTCACTGTCCAGCGAAATCCACCAATCAGCCCAGCAGATTAATGAGGGACGCGATTCCACACGCAGGTATATATGGGTGGCTGAGCAACACACGTGCACGTGAACGCACACACGCACGCGCACACGCACACACACACACACACACACACACACACACACACACACCATCTTTACAGGCCGGCTTTACATGGATTCACGAGGAGGGAGGGATGTTTTCGTCCGATATCTCTATATGGAACAAACACATTGGGAGCATTTCGTTTTTTTGCTATTCAGATAAAATGACTCACCAGAGAGGTTGTTATTAGTGTAAAACAGACACACACACACACACCAGCACTGTAAAGTTAATGGCCCAAATATTGTTAAATGAACGTCTTCAAACGCTAAGCAGCCTTTGGAAAATCCAATCCGTGCAAAAGCAGCATTATCAGTTTTTTGCTGCATCATCTGATTATTGAACTGATCTGTATTAGGCTATAGCCAGGCCAAGCCAGATTTTTGTTGGTGGGCCAAACAAAAAAAAGGCATCTGTTGCCCTCTTGTGGTCAAAGATGATCTATGCAGTCGGATGTCAACTCATAGGTTCACAAGTGTAAATAAAAAAGAAAGTGGGTGTTTGCAAGGGGGGGGGGGGGTGTAGCCTGGCTAATAAGCCAGACCGAATCAGCTGTTGGCAAAGAAATTACCTGCGATTAGCCAGGCTAGGGGGGGGTGGTCAAAATAGAGAAACAAAACAATCATAATAATTGTTCATATTAATTTGCAATTAAATGCTAATAAAATTAAATTGCTAATACAGTGTAGGGTTAGGTTCATATAGGCTGTTCATATTTTCACAGTCATGGCCACATTTGGTGATTTGTTAAAGACTACGGTATATATGAGCGACATGTTGCGTCTGACTGTAGTGGTAACATCTGTAACAACATCTGTCATTTGTTTATGAATATCAATAAAAGCATGAACTAAGGAACGTACTGTACTGAACTGAACTCCCTCAAGGGGTCCTTGAGGGAGTTCCAGGGGGTCCCCAGCTAAATGATAGTTTGCAACCAAATGGACCCCTTATGGGTCTGTAACTCTGAGAGTGTACAAATGGAACCAAATGTACACTTTCAGAGTTAAATTAACATTGATTTTACAATATAAATTGGGGGTCCCTCCCAGAGAAATGGGGGGGTCCGTAGACAAACTGGGGGTCCTTGAAATTAAATGGGTTGAGAATCACTTGCTAGAGCCGTAAAAATCTTCTCTTATGGGGGTCCCTGGCATATATTTTCAAATAGGGGGGTCCGTGGGCTGATGGGTGTCAAGTTGGGGGTCCTTGACATGAAAAAGTTTGGGAAGCACTGACCCACACACACACACACACACACACACACACACACACACACACACACACACACACACACACACACACACACACACACACACACACACACACACACACACACACACACACACACACACACACACACACACACACACACACACACACACACACACACACACACACACACACACACACACACACACACACACACACACACACACACACACACACACACACACACACACACACACACACACACACACACACACACACACACACACACACACACACACACACACACACACACACACACACACACACACACACACACACACACACACACACACACACACACACACACACACACACACACACACACACACACACACACACACACACACACACACACACACACACACACAGGCAGGTGATATCCAGACCAGATCAAACATGTAGGCTTCTCTGATAAGCCCCCACTCTGTGTTGTATTGCTGACACCTAGTGTTCAGGGTGCTGTATTACAGGAACAGGGATGGCTGGGAGGAGGAATCGTTGCTGGGAATTCCCAAGGGAATTTATTTCCCTTGGGCTTCTTCAGTATTCATGAAAGTGCCATCACGCTGTTGGCTATCATGACGCTTAGAAATCACACCCGTGTGACGTAAGGGCCGCTAATATATTAAAAGTCAAACTCATGTTGATTAGGTGATGTCAAAACAAATTATCTTTATTGTTTAATGGCATTTAATGTTTGTGTTAGGGACAAGATGATGTTCCCTTCATTGTCAATGGCGTTTTTAAAACATACATTGAACTAAAAAAACAAACATTAAACCCGTATATAGCCCCTCAAAAATGCACCACAAAGAGTATAAAATGTGAAGTATTCATATGTTTTAGAATGTCAATGTTGACAAATGTATATCTGAAGGCCTACTTATTTGAAGGCCGGATAAGGGAGTTCAGAATCATAGTATTCAAATGACCATTTAATAGACAGTTACTTGATGCTTGAATAAGAACTAGAAATGCACAATTTCACTAGAAAATCACACCCGTGTGAAGTGAACGGCACTCTTATCATACATTAACAATTTACAATTTAGACATTTAGCAGACGCTCTTAATCCAGAGCGACTTACATTAAGCAATAACAAAAACATGGCATACATCACATATATAAAAAGTAGTTATCATTAATCATGTATAAACTAAGAACGTAAACAGTGGAGTATCCATTTAAACTATACAATATTATATATTATACATGTGCACTATAAAGTGCTATGACTACATAAAATGCTATTCTAATGCCGTCTACGTAACAAGCTATAAGTCTGTTTAAAATACTATCTAAGTCTACATAAAGTGCTATCCAAGGGGCAACTGAATGTATGTGATTGGTTAGCCGATTTGCTCGTCTACACATGACGTAAAGTTTCCGTTCATTGTCAACAGCATTTAATGTTTGTGTTGCCACAAATTCACGTCATATTTGGCGGACGTTTGACCTAATTTCTCCGTTCATTGTCAATGGCAAATATGAGACGCGTGTGGACAAAAGCTGCATATAGGAGGGGCTATAGCGGGCAGCCCTCGCTGTGGCATGTTGTGAGGCAGGCAACTTATTAGGTTGTCATGTGTACCAGTGGCCACAAGAGGGAACTCTAGCTCTAAATATTGAGACTCATACTTTGATCTGAAGAAAGGGGCGGCCGGCCGGGCCATCCACATTGAAATTATGCTGGTCATATTCTTTGTATCAGACACATACATACATTGTATAGTTACAACGCAGTAGTTTAATGTCATGTCCCAAGACACTCACTCACTCACACACACACACACACACACACACACACACACACACACGCACACACACACACACGCACGCACACACACGTTTTAGAAAGCTGCCAGGGTGCTAAACTCCTTGTCTCTCTAGATACGGCTTTGAGGAATCTCTGGCAGAAATGCTCTTTGACATTTTTGCTTTCATGTGCACTGCAGGGGGTTACTTCTTCTTCACGGTGCGGACAGACCCCCTTCGAATGCAAAGTGTCAGGAACTGGACTGAAATACTGACTGAATTGTTTTAAACAAAGAGCATCCATTGTGTCTTATTGTGTTTCATTGTTCTTTGCTTTGAGTATAGTCTATACTCCAGTGGTTCCCAAAGTGGGGAGAGAGTTCGTACCCCCCCCCCCCCCCCCCCCCCCCGAAAGTATTGTACGGGGGGGGGGGTCCTTGGCACAGCATATTTTGAGATGGGGGTCCACGGACAAATACATAATTTATTGGGGTTCCTGCCATGAAAATACTTGAGAGACACTGGTTTAAATAAACCACATTTGGAAGCAAGCCTTATCCCAAAAACAAGACTCTCTCCCCCCCCCTCCCCTCAAAAACATTTAAATAAAAACGCCCCCTGCAACTATACCAATTCTTACAAGCGACAGAAAAACAAGTCACTTATAATAATCAGACATGGCAACACTGCTCAACAAAGAGTGAAAAAGGTGAGCTCACCCCATAGTGACTCACACTATAGCCACAGCGTTCATCCTTCTCTCTCACAACACTTTCACCACAACAACACGCTCCCTTTGTTTCAAGGTGAATGAAGACCGTCAAGAAGGTCAGCTGCTGTGATGTCAGCCTCTGATGTCACCCCTGTCAGCTACCCCCATCAAAGTGGTGGTGAGGTCAGATTTAATTGGGCCACCTGCAGTGTCCTACTTTGGCGTTATTATGCGTTGTGTTGATCAGACAGACAGACAGACCACTACTACTACTCAAGTCAATACATACTGTATCTCAAGCAGCAGCCCTGTCTTATATCTACACCATGTGTGTGTGTGTGTGTGTGTGTGTGTGTGTGTGTGTGTGTGTGTGTGTACTGGTGTAATACACGTAACTCGAGAACCGTTCGCCTCACCGACTTCAAATTCGACACACGCGCTCCACACAGGGAGGGTCCATATTTGGGCATAAAAGGGACACAGACAGAATAACTGGGTGGGTGCATGCATGTCCAACTTGCATCGTTCCAAGTAGGCCAGTGCCCAACAGGCACCGCTCTACAAAGTCCTTAAATGTCCTTTTGACCTGTTCCATAATAATGATTTGGCTTAACGTCTTCCTCTCTGTTCAAAATGTGGCTATAAAAGGCGAATGCGTTTGGACAATGAGCATGACTTAAGTAATGTGTGTGAAACCAAACCAGGAAGGAACCCTCCACATTCTAGTCCAGTATAATCTCCCCTTCCTTTAAAACCATAGCGTTTTTTAGAAGATGTGATATCATGCTGACGTGTGAGTTAGTCATTCATAGGCAATAGAAGTCATACTGTACCGTACGGGAATCTCTACACCAGAGTAATATGGTAAGAGAGCGTTGACTCCCATTTTAACGAATGGAATGCGGAAGTGCTCATTCTATCTCAATGGGATAGTTCCAGCCATAGTGAGCAATGTTTGGAACTATAGCCCATAGGGCACCCGCTTTATCTCAATGGCATAGTTCCAATGTTTGGAACTATAGCCCATAGGGCACCGCGCTTTGTCTCAATGGGATAGTTCCAATGTTTGGAACTATAGCCCATAGGGCACCCGCTTTATCTCAATGGCATAGTTCCAATGTTTGGAACTATAGCCCATAGGGCACCGCGCTTTGTCTCAATGGGATAGTTCCAATGTTTGGAACTATAGCCCATAGGGCACCCGCTTTATGTCAATGGGATAGTTCCAATGTTTGGAACTATAGCCCATAGGGCACCCCGCTTTGTCTCAATGGGATAGTTCCAATGTTTGGAACTATAGCCCATAGGGCACCCCGCTTTGTCTCAATGGGATAGTTCCAATGTTTGGAACTATAGCCCATAGGGCACCCGCTTTGTCTCAATGGGATAGTTCCAATGTTTGGAACTATAGCCCATAGGGCACCCGCTTTGCGGCGAGGTCAAAGCGTGTCACTACTCTCCTACTCTACTCTACCCAGGATCGATACCCCCTCTTGACTGATACCGGTCCATTCATCAGGCCTCATGGACATTAAGGCCCCGGCCCTACCTGGGCCCCTCATCAAACCCTGTACACTGAAGACGCTGCCCACCGCTGCCACCCTTAGATCTCCATATACAGTATATATATGGTTGACCTGTCCTGACATTCCACATGTTGATCTGACCTCATCAAACCCTCGTACACTCGAGACACGCTCCATATATGGCCAGACCACATCAAACCCTGTACACTCAAGACGCTGCCCCCGCTGCCATATCCATATATGGAGCTGACCTGTTCGGACATTCCATTCGAATTAAGTACTGTCTCCTCACATGAAAACTGTTAGATCGTTGCACTTCTCTTCCTGCTTTACCCGTTTTAAATGACTATGATTACTATGTATTTGTAAAAAAAAAGAATCCCTGTGAAGCACTTTTGAACTACACTTCGTCTGAATTGTGCTACAGCGTGATTGATTGAAGCATGACAGGGCAGGTCATTAGGCAAGGCAAGGCAAGTTTGTATAGCCCATTTCAACAACACGGCGATATTCAATGTGCTTTTACATTATAAAACATCATTAAACATTGTTTTCTCTACTATAGTTCCGGATAAATTCCAGAGAGTGCTCGGGCCTATTCGACTACTCATTTTGACCACGTCATCCAACGCAGCAACCTTGTATAGCAGTCAACCTCCGTCCACGCATGGCACCATGCTGAGATGCACGCTGAGCAATCAACAGCAGCTTATCACTCTCCCTGCCCTTTCAACACCCCTCCACTAGAGGGCAGATAAATAAAGGCTGGGTAAGTAATACATTGTTTTACATAGACATCATTTCGCACGCACGCACGCACGCACTCGCACACGCACACACAGGTTACACTGTTTGCACACTGCTGTCCCCTCTGCACCGGTAACATAATAATTTATTCACGACAATCAATGACTTCTAACCTTTCAGTTTCAGACCTGACTGTGTCCCTGGAGCGTCTGGTCTCTTAGATGTGGGGTGCGTGCGTGTGTGTGCGCGTGCGTGCGTGCGCGACACCTGTCCATTCAACAGGCCTACATTGCCTCCAATGAGTCGGTCGGTGTGAGCTCGCCACCATCGGTGTGTGAACGTGGGAAGTGAGGACGCTTCATGGCGTCGACTGTTGTTCGCCACTTCACCTCCCAATGCATGTATGAATGAATGAATGAAACATTGTAAAGTGCTTTGAGCACTTGGAAAAGCAAAAAAAAAAAATGCAATTCATTATATAAGTAGGGAAATGCAGGAGTGCTATAAGGTCTCTAATCCTGCAACAGCAACTTAAAGCTATACTAATAGTATAAAGAGATCATAGAGTATTCCCCATGAGTAATTTAAATAGCGGGCGGTGGGGGGGGGGTGCATGACTGCATGTACAGTACAATTCACTGTAAGCTGAGTTGTGGTCTATATGTATAGTCAGTTTAAGGAATCAAAATGTATCTTGGTACTCTAAACTACCTCTCTGGAGAAATTCAATCAGCATTTTTGTGTGCCCTAAGAGAAGAGTATACAGTTTATATCTCAAGTTTTGGTCTTACCGGAATCTATATCTGTTTGTTTTTAACGCTGAGATGAAGTGTTTGATTAGTAACTTCAACTTTCTTTCTTCTTGAATCCCGAATGCTGTGGAGGCATGCACAGAGTGTGATGCCACGTCTGAAGTCAACTGCTTGGGGCAATATAGAATCCCTGGAAACTATTATAGTCTCAGGAAGGCAGACGTTCATTTGGCATACAAAATGTGTCATGTACGTGTGACTGACTGGCAGGCAGGCAGAATGTTTAAGTGAAGAACATCCGACATCCGGTAATGTATTCACGTGTCACTTAAACTTTCCTGGTGCGAATCTCATGTAAATGCATATCTGGCAGATGTGTTATATAGGCTGTTTACAATTTGCCCTACAGAGACGGCGCATGAGAGAGAGAGAGAGAGAGAGAGAGTGATAGATGCATTTCTGTCACAGCACTAACTGTGAAAAGCAGAGCTCTAATAAAAAGCTCTAGTCTATGTAATAATTATTCCAAATTCAGAAACTTCCCACTTCACTTCACATGAACTATACGTAGTGAAATCTGTCTAACCGGAACATCTTCCAACACCCGAATATAGGCCACACTGTGTCAGGGACGTGCACACATAGACATCAAAGGGGGCCCCCTGCCCTTTTACCCCGTCTGTAAATCAACTGCCCTCTCCAGACGATGAATGCAGCATTTAGAAACGGTGAAAGAAATGCAAATGCCACTCCTTTCCATGCCATATGCCGGAAGGCAGCATTCAGGAGAATTTCGTAAAAGTCTCCTGAACTCGAACGCGGCATTTTTGCGCTGCACAAATTTGTTTAGAAATCCATGTCGTTATAAACCGCATCTCCACTAGCTTAAAGAGTGCTGGGTTTTGCTCCCCGAAAATAGCTGATCTACAAGCTCTCAACGCGTCGCAGCGCGACGCGTTGTGAGCTTGTAGATCTGCTATTTTCGCTGTTGTTGTCCAAAAGTGCCCTGCCCCCTGCCTCTCTAACCACTCTCCGCGCGTCCCTGCTCTGTTTCATATAGATCAGATTCATTCACAAAACTTGAACCCCCTCCTCAGGGGCTAACTTTGGAAGAAATATAGGATCTCGCAAAACATGTCGCGTTGCTGCGACGCGTTGTGAGCATTGTAGATCGGCTATTTTCTGCCAAGACAATCAGCATTGCAAGCAAAAAACGGGAATGGGGCCAGTATATCCCTTGGGAATCGGGTCAAACTAATAGGTATAGTGTTTAAATATATCATATAAGAAAAAAAGCAGAGTGTGCGGGTTCACCTTCTCTTTTTCTAACGTCACTTTTGAACCCAACAATGTGAGTGTTGGATTGTGTGTGTGGGACACCCAGAGGAGGAGGGAGGTGGTAGTGCGTTCCCACCTGCAGGAGTCCTTCCTATATAACCACATGAAGGTTCTTAGACACTTAAACCCTATACTTAGTTGACCTGAATCCCCCCCCCCCCCCCCCCAGTCTTCATACTGGTTTCACCCTGCACTACTACAAGCTAACAAGGCGCCAGGGACGGCGTTTGCAGCATTCACTACGGTGAAGGAAATGCAAAATGCCATTGCTTTCCATGCCATATACCGGTATAGGCAGCATTCTGGACAATATTGCTCTCCTGAACTGGGAACGCAGCATTTTGCGTTGAACAAATTTGTTTAGAAATCCAGGTCGTACAACAACCGCCTCTCCACTATAGCTAAAGAGTGCTGGGTTGTGCCCTGAAAATAGCTGATCTACAAGCTCTCGAGCTTGCAGATGCGACGGCCCTAGTAAAAGTTCGTTGAATCGTCAAAACTCCTGCATTTGATCATCCATTTATTCCATTAGATTAGACCATAGACCATTTTATGGTTGTATCCAGAATGAAAACATTCTCCGAGGTAAACGAGTTTAATAGTGTACATTCCCACAAAATAGCCTATATACAGTAGCCACTATAACACTGTATTCTTCTTGGACAAATATAAAAAGATACTCCTATGGAAAGGCTGTATTATTAATAGTTAGAGAAATTACTACAAAGTAGTAGTAGTAGTAGTTGTGAATGAGCAAACTGGACATTTGGACTAGTAGAATATAGACACTATAGCGCGGTGGTTTAGTGATATGAAATTCCAACATAATAATAAACCTCTCTCTCTCTCTCTCTGCACATCTCAGGTCTCGAGCCCTGCATGATAAACAGCCCCCGCTCCGCCGCGGTTTACGTGGAAGACAGCCTCGCACAGCATGCGAGGCCGCTATAGATGAATCATTTTCAACCCCTATAACCTTACTCTCCTTCTCACGCTGTCCTCCTCCTCATACGTGCCAATCCTTCAATCCCGCCACACCACACACCTGCAAGTGGACAAGCAGTATTACCCTTGAATCACACCCCTGCTATCCAGTTCCTTCCTCCTCAGTTTCCATGGTGACTTGCCCTTAACCCTCTGCCAGCCTCCTCCCTCTGCGCCAGCCCCTCAGGTCTCTGTTGCTCTCGGCCTGGGAAATCAGCCTAATAAATAGCTTTATGCTAATAGCGCCGGGTTGAGTGGCAAGTTTCGGCTGCCAATCTTAATACACTTATTATGGTGGCCGAGACGTCAGTCTCTACCTGTTACTCTCCTGTGTGTGGGGGGGGGGGGACTCTTTCGGTCTCATTTCACTTCCAATGTGAAGTCTTTCTTTCTGTTCTGTTCTTCTAGCTTTCTTCTTCTTTTATTAATAATAATAATAATAAAAGATATTATACATTTTTAGGACAGACATGAGAGGATTCTACCTCTGTTTCTCAGACTCGCCAGGAGCATAACCCATTCAGGCCTGACGTCGAAATTTAAAAAGAAACGTTTTCTAAACATGAACATTTTCTGAAAGATTTGAGGCACATTTTAACGATTTTTCAAAAATAGCAGACCTACACGTTTTTTGAGCTTGTAGATCTGCTATTTTTAAATAGCTAAATTATAACATAATGTTTAAAACACCAAAAGGGGTTCCCGGCCTAAAATGGGATAAACGACTGAGCCACCCCATAGCTTTCATCTTTTAACTTTGCCTCAGTCTTGTCGGTTTCTCTTTCTCTCTTCATCAGTCCTGGTATTTCTGTTGACATTTCTAAGCTTCTTCAGAACGTCTCTGCCCGCTCCCTCCGTCGAATGCAATCTCGCGGTTTGAAATTGAAGCCTTCATGGCTTTCACTCCCAGGGTGAATAGGATATTAGGGTGTCAATCAAAAGATGATGATATGCGGTCCGGTCAGTGAGTGTTGGCTTGTGTCCACGTCGTCCATACATACTCCACTCATATTATCTGTTGTATATGTACTGTATGGGTTTGCCTGCATTTTCTTACCCGTGTGTACAATACATTGAAAACAAACTGTTCAAGACAGGCTGAAAATGGCAGCTGTGGTCAGTTGTGTTTCCTTGTACCCGTCTCTGACAAACTCTTTTGGGTTACTTTTGGATTTTCACCGTCTTTCCTTTTTTGCCCTGCCCTGCCCTGTCAGTCCATCAGTCCTTCCACTAGAAGTATATAGCCTACCTGTCCCACACTTTCTCTCTCTCTCAGACTGCAGAAGGAGAAATGTAGAAAGTTTTGGTCTAATTGGGTGGAATATATTATACCTTTGCGACCAGATTTTTGTAGCGGCAAGGATGGAATGATTCTGTCTTACTCATGTCTCTCTTTTTCGGTTTTGTTGTTTTTATTTTAATTACTAGTGCTCAGCAGCTTCAAATAATACTCTCTTATGTCTTCCTATGAGTATTATATTGTATTGTACTATTATTTGTATTAATAAAAATAAACCTGTGGACAAAGAAATACCATTTGAAAAATGGTTGTATAATATGATTGTGGATGTCCCTAAATAAAGAATTCAAAAAAAGCTTTAGTTTAGCTTTAGTAAACCCTGTGGCCCTTCCTATAGCACCAACCTTAGGGCCGAAATGTCCAATCGCAAGCCAGATATATTAGCCATGAGACATTCTGACCACATTGATAAAGAGGACAGAGGATAGATGACTTTGAGTGCAAGAGGGGAAAAGGGCTTTTTTAGTCTGTTTTTTCTGTCTGGTTTTTATCTATCACTATTTTGCTTCTTTGGCCTTTCCTCCTCCTCCTCCACCGTTGCCGCAGTCCGTCACTCAAACAAAGCCATGAAAATGCACGGTGCATTAAATCTCTCGAGTAAAGAGGGGAGTAGTGATTTTCAGACCCTTTTTGGTCACATCTTTGGTCTGTCGTTCTGCCCTTGACAGCCCACGTTGTAGCCTATAACCCCTTCCCAGTGATGCCACTGTGGGTGGATATAGCTCTTAACCCATTTCGACCCGACACCAGATTCTACAAATGTCTTCTAAATCCTGACAGTTTTCTGAAAAAAACCCATGTTTCTGTGTCAGTGGTTCTCAAACTATTTCATGTCAAGGACCCCAAAAATTATAAATTGGCCGCCGACCCCCCCTCTGAAAATATGTAGTTCCAATGACCCCCCCCCCCAGAAGCAAAGATTTGAGTCGAAAACGTTCGCTCTGAAAGAATATATATTCAAAGATTTGTGCCACATTTTCACGATTTTTCAAAAATAGCAGACCTACTGTACAAGCTCGTAGCGCGGCGAGCTTGTACAGTCTGCTATTTTTCAATAGCTATAAAGTATAACATTATTGCTTAAAACACCAAAAAGGGATTCCCGGCCCAAAATGGCTTAACTCGGAGGTGCAGACTCATGGCCGCACGGGGCCCTGGGCTATATCGGCAGCACTCATCATGGCTGCTTGGCGCTGCATTGCATACCAAATCAGGTGTATTAACACACCAAGCAGCCCATATCATTGCAGCTCCTCGCTTCGGTTCACTTCAGTCCGAGGGATAATGGTGCCTTAATGCCGTGCCTGGAGGGAACTGGGAAGTTTCTGGCGTGGAACTTTCACACTAGTATAGTTTAGACTAGAGCATTCATTCAAGTGGTTGTCAAGTCAAGAACAAGATGGAGGCCGGAGAAATAAACTTGAGAAATTGAGAAACGGGTTGAGAATCACTGCTTATAGAGCTGTAGCCTACAAATCTTCTCTTATGGGGGGGTCCCTGGCATACGTATTTTCAATGGGGGTTCCACGGGGCTAATTAGTGTCAATTTGGCATGAAAACTTGACATGAAAAGGTTTGGGAACCACTGATATAGAGCAGTGGCTCGCAAACTTTTTAGCTCAAGACGCCAACGAGCAATTGGAAAAGCACACAACGTGGCACGACGCAACTTTGTAATTATATCATTTATATTATTTTTATTCTTATTTTATTTGCTGTTTCAGAGTCGTGACCCCCCCCAAAGAAATTTGTCCCACTGTTTGGGAAACAGTACAACAAAAATATACTGTATACATTTCATTGGGTAACCAACCATCCACTCCTTTCAATCCAGCATGCTTTAAAAAAATTATAAAAAATAAAAAAGTGCTGTGCATGGCTCATCTTTTCTATGGTCTGTTTGGCACCAGATGACTCTGAGTCTGCAGTGGTGCGTGCGTACAGCCGTATACACCCTCTCTCTCTCTCTCTCTCTCTCTCTCTCTCTCTCTCTCTAGGCCCATAGGGGTCTCTGGAGAGAGGGAGGGAGAAGGAGAAAAAAAAGCCTCCCCTGGGTAGTGGTTTAGTTTTATAAGACTTGCTTCGCAAAGCTTATTTCTGGAGGAGTCGCCTTTGAAATAAATAAATAAATAACATATTTGAAACCACCACCACTACTACTATACTAAGAGTAGAGATGAAAGGCTTTTCCTGCCACAGAAAACTATAGTACGTGTGTAGCCTATAAACAAAAGCCTGTTTTTAGTAGATTTTAACAAACGAAGACTTAAATTTCACTTAGAACCGACATGACGCAATCATTCGTTGTATACCGTCCGTCCACGGCCGTCAATTCCAAAGAGTAGAAATATATTTTCTCACATACCATTTTGTGATTTACTCCACCCAGGTGTGTACATTTTATGTAGTCATAGCACTTTATAGTATGTATAATATTAGTATGTATAGTTTATATGTATAGTTTCATTATATAGACATTCCACTGTTACGATCTTAGCTTACGCATGTTTCATGATTGAAACTACTCGCATGTATGTGATGCATTTCCATGCTTTCTGTTCTTGCTTAATGTAAGTCGCTCTGGATTAAGAGCGTCTGCTAAATGCCTTGTACATTGTATTGTAAATTGTGTACGGGTGAAGGATTCGTCACCACATGGATGTTGTTGCCATTTCAGTTGCATTGTTAATCAGCTACGAAGTAAAACAAACACGTCTGATCAAAGTATGAAGATGGGATATGACGGCAACCGGAATACACCAGACACTGACGCTCCGAGATAAGACCTCAGAGGAGAAGTAGGCCAGGAATATCGTCTATCTAGACCAGTGGTTCCCAAAGTGGGGTCCGCTGACCCCCAGGGGTCCTTGAGGGAGTTCCAGGGGGTCCCCGGCTAAATGATTGTTTGAAAACAAATGGACCCTTATGGGTCTGTAACTCTGAGTGTACAAATTGTACACTGCAAGAGTTAAATTAAAATTGACTTTACAATATAAATTGGGGTCTCAGAGATAGAAATGCTATTAAATGGGAGCCTGTTGCATGTTAAACTGGGGGGTCCTTGAAATGAAACGGGTTGAGAATCACTGCTAGAGCCGTACACATCTTCTCTTATGGGGGTCCCTGGCGTATCTTTTCTAATGGGGGGTCCGCGGGATAGTTAGTGTCAATTTTGGGGTCCTTGACATGAAAAGGTTCGGGAACCGCTGGTCTATAGAATGTGACAAACAATGGGCCGGGAACCATTTGTGGGTCGCAAGCACATTTTTGAAAGGACTTGATACATAATAAAAAAATAAAAAATAAAGAAATGTCATGACTAAAAAAACACCTTTAAGAACTAGTAAACAATAGCAGTTCTGCTATTTTCACTAAGTTTGGGTCGCGGGCAAACGTCTTATTGGAGCAAAAAAGTTTGAGAACCCTGCACTGTGACCCTAAACCCAAAACAAATGGGACCATTCATTGAAATGCATGTTCGTGATGAACAAGTCATATACCAAGAATTATTACTCCACAATGACCATTGAATGCCAACAAACAAATCCCCTTAAATAGGGATAAGGGATTGAACCATGAGGAATTAGCAGAAGTCTGTTTCTTTTTAACCCATTTAGACCTCTTCTACACGACGATTATACAAATGTCTTCTAAATCATGACAGTTTTCTGAAAAAGTTTTTCTGAAAAAGTGTTTCTATGTCAGTGGTGCTCAAAGTTTTTCCATGTGAAGGACCCCATAAACTATATTATGTATTTGGTCGCCGACCCTCATCTGAAAATATGTACAGTAGTTCCAGGGGACTGCACCCAGAAGCAAAGATTTGAGTTAAAAGCGTTCGCTGTGAAATTATTTCTATTCAAAGATTTGCGCCATGTTTGTACGATTTTTCACAAAATAGCAGATCTACAAGCTCGTAGCGCGGCACTCGGTGCCGCGCTACGAGCTTGTAGATCTGTAGCTTGTAGATCTGTTTATCTGCACCAAGGTGAATATGAGACAACTTAGGTCTTCAGACAAAGACATTCTCATTATCCCCGCCACTAAGCTGCGAACCAAAGGAGAAATTGAGCTTTCGAATTTGTTGCACCTACGCTGTGGAATGATTTACCACTCTGCTTGAGAAACGCTGTGTCTGTTGGCATCTTTAAGAAGCTACTGAAAACGCATTTGTACCACAAACATTTTGCCTTGCTCCAGTGATTTCTATGTATTGTTTTATCTCATCTATTTCTAGGTACTGTCTTGCTCTGTTTCTTATTTCATTGTTGGTTTATTTTTTGATTGAGATGTTCTTGTTTTATTCCTTTTATTTTATTGTACAGCACCTTGTGACAACTGTTTTGAAAGGCGCTCTATAAATAACATTACCTTACCATTACCTTACCTAGCATCTGTTTATTGTTTACCCTCTTTTTCAGTTGGAACACATGTGGTTCCCAAACATTGTCATGTCAAGGACTCCCAAATTGACACTGTTCAGCCTGTGGACCCCCATTTGAAAAGATATGCCAGGGACCCCCCATAAGAGGACATTTCTACGGCTCTAGCAGTGATTCTCAACTCGTTTAACGTCAAGGACCCCCCAGTTTGACATGCATTAGTCTACGGACCCCCATTTAATGGCATTTCTATCCCAATTTATATTGTAAAATCAATGTTAATTGAACTCTGAGAGTGTACACTCTCAGAGTTACAGACCCATAAGGGTCCCTTTGGTTCCAAACTATCATTTAGCTGGGGGGGACCCCCTGGAACTCCCTCAAGGACCCCTGGGGGTCCCCGGACCCCACTTTGGGAACCACTGCCTTAACAGACATATGCAAAACACTTCAATGAGCATTCGGATTCATGGTCATGCATGACAAATTGTGCTTCATTCTTGAAATGTTGGCGATAGCCAGTATTATATTGGCAGTCTGGTGTGTGCGTGCATGTGTGCGTGCGTGCACACACACGCATGATGACCTGTAACTACTTAATATTCACCAAAACCAGAGCAGAACTCCCACCACGGGACTCGGGCAATCAATCAATTAATACAGTTGCGAGCACTATATTAAAAGGCAGTATTTCATACAACTTAAGTAATTAAAAAGGTGTGAACTATCCCATTTAAGGGGTGAAAATTGGCCCGTTAACAAAATTGTATGCTTCAAAATGTTGCTGTTCAAAGAATGGAATGACTCAAATGAATCACTGAAACGTTAGTACACATCGTAGTATCGCACTGATCATTTGCTTGAATAAATGTCCAATAATACAAGCATCTCCAGCAGGGTATAATTTATTTCACCCCTGCCTACTCCTTCTACATAATAACACACTTGTGACATGGTTAATGGTAAACACCCACTAACAACATTGATTAGAATACTAATAGCCATGCAGGCAGATGTTGTGTGTGTGTGTGTGTGTGTGTGTGTGTGTGTGTGTGTGTGTGTGTGTGTGTGTGTGTGTGTGTGTGTGTGTGTGTGTGTGTGTGTGTGTCTGCATGAGTGCGTGTGCATTACGTGTGTGCGCGCAACGTGTGTGTGACTGACTGACTCGTTACATGGAGGGAGCCTCCTTGATTGAGATGTTATGGGGTAGAGGGACTATGTCCGGGGTCAGGGGTCATGACCTCCTGTCGTGACCCTGGGGTCCTCAGTACACTTAACCCCTCATTTTTATTGACCTGCTCGTAGCGGGGGGGGGGGGGGGGGGGGGGCTCAGAGATGAATGGACTCCTTCGTTTACTCAATAGGAGGTGCAGAAGAGTCACTGTGGATGTCTTTTTGAAGACGCATCGGGGGAAAATGGACTCATCTCCATTGCAAAATGAGTAATGCACTTGAAATAAGTGACACTTATTGGTCTTGCAATCCAATTTCTAACATTGGATAGTTGTTGGTCTTTTTTTATATTAAGTAGGTTAATAAGCGCCAGACAACATCCTCCCCGCAGGCGCACACACGCGCACACACACACACACACACACACACACACACACACACACACACACACACACACACACACACACACACACACAGTCACACACACAGTAAGCATCGTCTGAGGACAATGAGAGCTTCATTCTAATTCATTGCAACATCCTGCAGTCATGCTCCTATTCCTGGTTTAAGGCACCTTTCACATGATCACGCTGCATTAACGTTATATGAAACACAGACCAGAAACTGCATGCGGACTCGTATAGATCATAATAATTCCATAGAGAGGTCGCCTTCTCCCCGAGCCCAGCTCTTGCGTGAATACAAAAAACAAACTAATCCCCGTGTACACTCTTGCGAATCACAATCACAACCTAACTACCGTCTCTTCAGATTCGTCACTCTCCAATTTGCCGCGGCTCCTCGCTTTTCTCGCTAAATATGAAACATATGAGCGTAACTATCTCCGTCTTGCAAAGTGGCATCTCTTCTCCTCTCCACTCTCCGTCGTCATCACTACAGATGCTGCCTAATTATTTCCATTCCCCATCTGGCCATAATTATTCCATTTTGACCCGACGACAGATTTTTGTTTTCTGAAAAAAACGATGTTTCTGTGTCAGTGGTTCTCAAACATTTTCATGTCAAGGAGCCCTTGTATTGGCTCCAGGAACCAGCCCAGAAGCAAAGACTTGAGTTAAAAACGTTCGCTCTGAAAGAATATATATTCAAAGTGATATGCCATTAAAGCACCAAACTTATTTGAGTGAATGTGGTGGAATCTTCTCATTGATTCTTGACCACTTTCACTCTAGCAAAAAATATCAAAACGACAAGCTTCAAACCTGGTGAAAATGTCAGATCTACAAGCTTAAAACGCGTTGCATTGTGACATGTTGTTGTTTGGCTATTTTGATTTAGTATAAAAATAAGGCTTAACCCATCTTGTGCGGGAACCCCTTTTGGTGTTTCAAGCATTACGTTATACTTTAGCTATTGAAAAATAGCAGGTCTACGAGCTTGTAGGTCTGCTATTTAAAATGTAATCGTTTACAATTACATATATTATTTGTGGGTGTCCTTGACATGAAATATTGAGCACCACTGATATAGAAACATGAGGTTTTTTCAGAAAACGGTCAAGATTTTGAGTCTTTTCTCATGTCAAAATGGATTAAACAAAGAGTAACAAACACGTCAGAGAGCCTTTACGGCAGGCCCCGGGCGGTCGAAAAACACACGTACAGTAAAACTGTGTCACATCTGTCACTCCATGTGCTTTGAAAAGGGCAGGACATCAGCTCGGGGGAGGGGGGTCGAGGGAAATGTCGGCGGAAGGCCAGACAAATAAAACGTGACTGTGTTTCAACAGGGGGCACTAAGTTTCTGCTTTTTGAAAAGTCATGAAAATGTGTCGCGAATCTTTGAATATATATATTCTTTCACAGCGAACATTTGTGTAACTCAAACATTTTAAGATGGGGGGGGTCCGCACTCACGCAGCAAAATACAGATAATTCTGGGGGTCCTTGACATGAAAGAGTTTGAGCACCGGCACTGACATAGAAACATGAGGTTTTTTTCAGACAACCGTTAGGATTTAGAAGACGTCTTGTAGAATTTAGCGTCAGGTCGAAAGGGGGCTACGCACAGAACACCACGAGGACCAGCGTGGCAGGGGAGGGGACGCCACGATGGAGACCGACACGAGGAGGAGGAGGACGTCGATACAGCGGTTCGACAGACGACACACACACACACAGAGAGATGATCTGACAGTATAATTGGCTGCCCGGCTGGACTGTTGAGCCCCATGGTGGAGCGGTTTATTCACACCATGCTATAGAGGAGATTGAGGTTTGACTTGTTATAGTTGGGGAAGTGGGCGGAACAGATGGAGGGATGGAGTGGATGGACGGAGGGAGGGATGGAGGGATGGATGGATGGATGGAGGGATGGATGGAGGGATGGATGGACGGAGGGAGGGATGGATGGAGGGATGGACGGAGGGAGGGATGGACGGACGGAGGGAGGGATGGAGGGATGGACGGAGGGAGGGATGGATGGATGGGGGAACGACAGAGAGGGGGAACGGACCCGGAGGTATAAAGGGACACTCGGTCACGCTCACTGCGACAGAGAGAGCGTCGGGGTGCTAGCTAGCTGTGGCGTTTAGACGCGCCGCCACCCCCGAAAACACACGCGCGGCGACATATACTGTGACGTTGTTGTTTTCTTTTTCAATTTCCATTCCTTCCTCTCCTCCTTCCTTCCCTGGTCACGGTGAAATGGAAAGTGGGAGGGGGGGGGGGACGGACGGACGCAGGTGGGGATGGGATGGTTATACATGAGGGGAGACAATCAGGAGAGACAGATCTCAGAGGAGATGAAGCTATAAGAGAGGAGTATGAAGGAGATGAGCTAGGAGGTGACGGTGAGCCGCGGATAATGGAAGAGAGGCCGGCCGACAGACAGACAGACAGACAGACAGGCAGACAGACAGACAGACAGACAGACAGACAGACAGACAGACAGACAGACAGACAGACAGACAGACAGACAGACAGACAGACAGACAGACAGACAGACAGACAGACAGACAGACAGACAGACAGACAGACAGACAGACAGACAGACAGGCAGGCAGACAGACAGACAGACGACTCACTGCTGAAATTGAGAAGACACGCGCGCACACACACACACACACACACACACACACACACAGAGAGAGAGCTGCTGCTGTAACCAGCAACAGGTCTGAGTGGAGGGTTCAATACAAATGTTCACGTCTCCATGTTAACGACTGGCTCATTGTTGCTATCTGGACTGGACATCATGTTATGTGTAAGGAAGAGTTTTCAGGAAGGCACCATGCCGATGCTCCTCAGTGTCAGTGTCAATATCTCTCTCTCTCTCTCTCTCTCTCTCAATTCAATTCAATTCAATGGAGCTTTATTTGGCATGAGGGCTTTACATTGCCAAAGCAGAAGTGGAGCAAGGCATTCCAAATAAGACAATGCATTTTCAAATAAATATTGGATATAAATAGGAATTAAATAAAGCTGTAAAACAGAGCTGTGTCACATTAACACTTTGGGTAATACTAAGCATCTCGTGAAACTATGAAAAAAGACAGAGAACAAAACAGAATTATGCCTCAGCATAGCAGTGTCAATAGCACAGGCTCTGTACTGTATATAGAGTCTACTACGCAGTATCAAAATAGATATATAAATTATCCATATTCACGCGCAGCACAGATGTCGCATCTCACTGAGGAGTCACTTTAGTCTTAAGACTATAGACCTGTGCCTCGTGAGAGAAGAGATAGAAAAGTTTAAAACAATCCTGACCTTCCATTATACCGCAATAATATATTATAGCTTTCTCCTGGCTGAATGGTAGGGGGGGCGGGGGGATTAAATTAGCTTGGCTTCCTCCTACCTCACCTCACGCCTAATCTACTGTATGTTCTGCAGATCTACAAGCTCACAAGGCGCCGCACCAGCGACTCGTTGTGAGCTCGTAGATCTGCTATTGTCAGCGCGCGCGACACCCGCCATTTGACAAAGTATATAATGGAACGATAATATATATATATATAGTGTGGGGGCTGGCCAGGTGCCACGGGGATGCTTCCCCCAGTCATCAGACAGTCTCTTTCTAGGCCACTACAAAGGCTCTCTGCCGTGGCCTCACCACCACCAGCACCGGCTCCCGTGGACTGAAAAAAGGTCACATTTAATGATCTTGGAGTTGGAATCATGCCATATATAAGCCAGCACTTATCTCACAGGAAGTATTGGTGGATGGCGTGCTATTATGCCCGCGCGTGCGTGCGTGTGTGCGACTGTGTGTGTGTGTGTGTGTGACAGGGACGACCCATGGTCTCCGTCCCCTAATGGCGCAAGGCAGAGCCAAGGCGAGCGAGGCCAGGTTGAGGACGGACCAAAACGGTGGTTCCCAGGGCTTGGCCTCTGCATGCCGCGCCATGAATAAACATGTTTGGCTTCCCAAAAACGGCTCCCGCGGAATTCTATTAATAATGCATTCTGACTAGCTGGCGATTCCCACTGAATAAATGAGGCACGCAGCAAGCGGGGAGGGGGCAAATGGGGAGTAATGCAGACAGAATTTAATATTGTGTGTCCGTGTCTCTTTGTATAGGTCTCTCTCCCTCTCTCTCTCTGTGTGTGTGTGCGCGTGCGTGAGAGTTTCTTATCCGTCTACTCCGTCTTCCCTTCACTAGCGTCTCTACCTCTATAGTGTATATATCTTCAATAGAAGCACTAGTGCCCCTGGAGGTATACCTGCTCTATTCTACACACAATGGCAGCTAACACAGTTCTCAACAGCTCACAGACAGCGGGGCACCCCCCCCCGACCTGACTGACAGTCACCACAGGGTGCCTTTCTTCTCAGTGCTTATTTGAACATCAGTGCGTCACGGATACTTTCCGTAATGCCTCAGGTATACAGGAGCACTTACGGACCCCCCCCCCCCCCCCCCCCCCCCCCCCCCCCCTGAGCGATTATCTCAGATTCTATACTGTGGGGTCGTCGCCATTGTGCAAAATTTAATCACGCTCGATTGTAGAAGAAAAGCCAGTATTTGAATTTCCTGCACAGAGGGAGTCGCAAACACAATGTTCTGGATGAGGATATCATTTGCAATAGGGGGGGGGGGGGGGGGGGTTAACAACTTCCCTGGATTTACATATTAAAATGTTGGGAAATAATTAGCCCGGCTGCAAATGCACCTGCATTAATGACTCCCGGACTCATTCGTTTGGTGAATAGAGCCAAAGGGTGAGCCCACTTGACCCTGATGAAGAAACAAATGGTCACAATTAGTGAAAGAGGATTAGCACGCGCACCACGCACCGCACCACACGCACAACACACACACACACACACACACACACACACACACACACACACACACAACACACACACACCACACACACACACACACACACACACACACACACACACACACACACACACACACACACGCACACACACACACCCACACGCCACTTCCCTAGCTAGTTACATAACAGAAATCCAAGTATGTACGTATGTGCACCACAGTGTATTATAGGAACACACACAAGCCATCATGCCATAATATGCCACCTACATTATTTACACTACAATTAACAACTGTATATATCCTATGTGTGTGTTATGCAGAATTCTTTCACATGCATGTTTGTATATGTTTATTCCCCAGATCAGCGTTGTACATTATACCTGTCACTTACTATAGCTGCTCCCTAAAGAGTTGCCACCAGAACACTATATTGACAGAGAGCAGCATTATGCATCTCATTATGGATTATTTATGAATATATTTATTGCGTCATGCTCCTCAATGGAGATCTGAATAACCCATTTAGGCCGGACGCCGGAATAAATAAAAAAATGTCTTCTAAATGCGGAGAGTTTAACGAAAAAACCCTCCGTTTCTATGTGTCAGTGATACACAAAGGAACCCAAAAAACTGTATGTAATATGCCCCCATCTGAAAATATGTCGTTCCAGGGACGTCCTTTTCGCTCTGAAAGAATAATATATTCAAAGATTTGCGTCACATTTTAACGATCTTTCCAAAAAAATAGCAGATCTACAAGCTCGTAGCGCGGCACTCGGTGCCCGCGCTACGAGCTTGTAAATCTGCTATTTTTTTCAATAGATAAAAGTTTAAAATAAAAAACACCAAAAGGGGGCTCCCGCCCAGAATGGGATAAAGCGAGTGATGCAAGGCTAGATCAACTATATATAGGGCTGTCTCTATGGCTATACCATCGCAGTATATAACCTTGAATCATCTCCCCACTGGAATTAAATTAAGCGATTCCTTTGAGTGACTGCTTTGGAAATTAAATGTTCACTTTGAAAGACTTCACTGCAGTGAGTGCGGGGTCTATATAATCCAGAAAAGGCTTACTATATTCATGTTGACATCCCTGGTCTCTAGACGCTGCTAGTATAGCCTATATAAAGTCATGGAGTCACATACTGTAAGAGACGGATAACTAATGTCTGAGAAAACAATCTTCTTGTAATAATAACTAATCATTTGAGTAACGTCTGAGAACTTTTTGAGGGCGGAATTGGCTCCCTGTGTGAGGCGACGAAAAATGTATGGCGTCGAAATTGGCGCTGTGTTTGTCCGGGGAGGTGGTGTGCCATTCTGCGCTGCGATTGGCCGAGCATTGGCATAATAAGGGGTGTGGCACGGGGGACGACCCAGTGGCAGATGCAAATGAGAGAGGGAGCAGAGAGAGAGAGAGAGAGAGGAGAGAGAGATGAGAGAGAGAGAGAGAGAGAGAGTATATTATATTACAGGATATAATGGATTTTCCTTTTAATTGAGTGATTATGTACCGATTTTGAATGTGAATTTAAGAAGTTCTGGCCTATGACGTCGTCTATCCATGTTACGTTTAGAAGATTTAGAACACTTTCCTGGGGGTCTTTATGTGTGTAATATGTGGTTTCAGATATTTTAGATTTTAGCAGTGAGCCCAGTGTCTCCGATGTCATCGACACTATGGGCTCACTTACTTCCTGGAACTATACATGTTGTCTCAGTAAGACAGCCCTCCCCCTATCCACAACGGAGGAGCAGCGCACCAAAGCATTATGGGAATTGTAGTCCAGGAATGAGCCCTGCAGTGTCGATGACATCAGAGACACTGCAGGGCTCACTGCTCAAATCTAAAATACAGCAGCTAAAACCACATATCACACACTACATCTTCTAAAGGTCAGTAACATATATTCTGTGTGTCCCTTTAAGTTCAGTAACTAGAGACATGGGGCTAATAATATGAAAGAAATATTGTAATGATGATATGTTTAAGACCCCAGGAAGAATAGCCTGCTGTGTTTCACAGTAAGCTAATAAATAAATCGAATCAAAGAAAATATCTTGCCCTAAACTTATTTGTTTTTACTATTTAAAAAAAACCTTTTAATAGTAAATAGTTCAAATAGCTGACAACGTGTAGATGTAGATCGGCTAGTTGAACTATTTTAAAATGATTTTCAAAATTGTAAAAAAAAAAAAAAAAAAAAAGGCAAAATAAGTTTAGGGATAAAAGGGATAAGAAGATGGAGCCTGTGGTCCCTGCTCAGGAACTGGACTGCATAACAACACTGACACAATTAAAAAAAAAAAAAAACCCCAAAGGAGACAGAAAAGAGATAAATAGAGTGAGAGACAAAGAGAGAAAGAGCTAATGGATAAACCAGCCAATCCTCAGTAGTCCATTATAGGGCTATGTGTTTGAGTGAATTGGCCATTATTTCCCAGATTGGTTATTGGGCATAGCATTGATTTTGTTCCCATTGAGCTGCAGTGAGCTGCAGGGAGGAGGGTGACCCGTGCAAGCTGTCCACCCACTGCCCCTGCTATAGAGCCTCTCGCCTGGGGTATATACACTCACAGCAGCACCACACCCACGCACAATGAATCACCACATGGACAACTTCATATATTTCAATCACGCAGGATATGTTATCTCAGTCACATAGAAAACCTTGCCTAACACGACTATAGTCCAGTGGTATTATTGATTTCGTATTATTGATTTCACATCGAGGGACCAAAACGACAAAAAGCCGCGTCGACGGCGGCACGTATATCATTTAAAGATAAAATAATCACATGTTGTGTTGTGTTGTGACCCAGGGAACCGGCGATAACAATGTGCCGATAGTTTTTTGTCTTTATAACTTTCTAAATGATCTTCAATCAAGCCTCTGTACAGTATATCTCTCTCCATATCCTGCCGTAAACACATTAATCCTGGTGTGGCCCTATTTTGGGCAATATTTTGCAGGGAGAAAAAAAAAAACACTTTTTCTTTTCAAAAAGAGTGAAAATAGCAGATCTACAAGCTTGCTATTTGTTGGACGACGAGTAATGTATTGAGGGATGATTAGGAACAGATTAGTGTAACTATCGCAATCTCATTTTCCTCCCCAGTTTGGACTCCTCGAGTGAATCGATGCACCCTATGAAGATCTTATAGCGGCTGAGACAGGCTTCTCAGTTCTCACTCAAGAACAGGCAGGCCTGCATGTCTATAAGTCCATCGGTCTGGACTTTGTTACACATCAGATAGGGTTCTTCTCAAATAATTCATTGTTCTTTCTCATTCCCCCCCCCCTATGGATCTGAGCAGTGAATACGCACCCAATCTGCACTCCATTAGAGCTTTGTGATGAGAGAGAGCGCGCGGGGAAAGAGTGAGGTGTGAGCGTGGCGCGGTTGAAATGAGAGAGACAGTAAACTAAACATTACTGATACAGCAAGCCAACCACCACCACTGTGATAAGCCGCTTATCGAGGGGGGGGGGGGGGGGGGGGGGCACCATTTCAAAGGAAAGATGTGTTTGAGAAGGTGCGACCCCCCCCACACTCCTCCTCCTCCTCCTCCCCGACACACTCATCATAACGCCTCCACAAGCGTTCATGGAATGAAGCCTGGCGCTTTCATACCATCAATCTATGGGGACGAGCTGGGAAGCAGCTGGATGTTTAAGAAACCAGCTTGGTGTTCAAAAACACTATTAGTCAAAACTGTATGGCAGAAATGTATGTATAGCTTTCACAGAGAGAGAGGGGGAGAGGGAGAGAGAGAGAGAGAGAGAGAGAGAGAACTGAGATGGGAGAGATGGGAGATAAAGAAGGTGGACAGAAAGAAAGTAGGAAAGAAAGAAATAAATTCCCAGGTCTCTCAGACAACCTTCAGATGTGACAACTCCAGACATCACATGAATGAATATGTTCCATACACCTGACCACGATGTGTGTGTGTGTGTGCGTGCGTGTGTGTGTGTGTGTGTGTGTGTGTGTGTGTGTGTGTGTGTGTGTGTGTTGTGTTGCGTGCAGGCGTGCACGTACCGTAGCCATGCACACCGTTCATTGGTATGCACTGACATGCAGACAAAGCTAGGGTTCTCATTAGGGGAGGCATCAAGGTGATCCCGTGACTTAACTCCACCCCTACACACAATCACATGGCCGCGCACACGCACACGCACACACACACACACACACAGTACACACACACAGTACACACAGTACACACACATTCCTTACCCATGCCATTACCTCAACCAGACGTATAAGACACAGCAGGGACCCTCCCATTACATTCTGCCTTAATGAGCATCTCTATTCTCCAGCCACACATTAAAACTTCTACCCTGACGGAATACATTACGCATTCACACTACACACACACACACACACACACACACACACACACACAACATGACTTATCAATAGACCACTGGTGACTCCTGGAGTCACAGAAGGAAAAAAGCACAGCAGCAAACAGACGTTGAGGAGATGTGGCAGTGCCGGGTCTCTCTCTCTCTCTGTGACAGCAAGACAACTTCATTGAACACGCCTATAGCAGGCAGCTGGACGTGGTTCACTAGTCTCAACCTCAATCGTTCACCATGATAGTATATTTCACGTGGCCATTAGTTGATTTATTTCACACTTAAAGAAGTACAAATACGATTATTATTTGGATTAGTATCGTGGTCTTTCCTTCCATGCACACTAAGATCATTCAACATAATGAGATTATTATCTGTATTTAATATTTTATCTATACATCTACAGATCTGCAAATGTTTGCATGGAAAATTTGGTAATATGACATTTTCGGACTCTCAAAGTAAGTAATAAGTAAATTATTTACATTTTACTTTTGTCAAAGTGTATAGTTAAATCTACATCTCCCCCCCCCCAAAAAAAATCTTCTGTTGCCATAACGTTTGGCAAATTTCAAATGCTGCCTCTTCATCATAAGTCATGTCACGGAGGGTTTTTTTTGTTGCTCTCGTGACAACTCCGATTCCACTTTCCCTTTCAAGTCCTGCTCTGGCACAGTCCCACATTACCATTACAAAAGGCTCCCCCCTTCTAAGTGGTTTCAAGTCCTTGCAAGGAACGCGCGCGTGTGCCTTGCAATCGTGCTGTCAGAGACAGACAATGATAAAGCGCAAAGCCACACAGAGATGAATTAGATCAAAAGAGAGGCTCAAAGCAACAACCAAAAAAAAAAAAGCGAATTGGCGGGCACATGCACTCACTCACCGTTGGCGCCGGTGAAGTTTCCCCAGTCGAGCAGGGAGCTGTTGAACGACGGCAGGGTCATGTTGAAGAACGAGTCGCTGCCGTTGGACGGACTGCGGAGGGTGTCCGTGAACAGGTTCATCTGGAGCAGCGTCTTGATCAGATACCGCAGCATCTTCTTGCCTCTCTCCGTCTGCTGCCTCAGAGGGTTCCTGCAGTCCCCGTCAGCCTCTCTTCTTCCCTTTCCCCTTCTGTCTCTCTCTCTCTCTCTCTCTCTGTATCTATCTA
Source organism: Protomyctophum bolini (assembly GCF_963924005.1). Classification (NCBI taxonomy): domain Eukaryota; kingdom Metazoa; phylum Chordata; class Actinopteri; order Myctophiformes; family Myctophidae; genus Protomyctophum; species Protomyctophum bolini. The sequence goes on along the minus strand of NC_137874.1, from coordinate 8,394,894 downwards.
CCTCCGTCCTATCTGCTTCCTTGGTTGGTGGGTGTGTTAAATGAGCTATAAATGCTTCACCGGTGATGAGCTGGTAGTCCTAAGTTTGTGGGCTCAAAGACAGTTCATAGCAACAAAAAAAAAAACCCTCAAAATTCAAAAACTGTTTTTTGATAGGGGGGGAGAAATTCCACCAAAGGCCCTTGAATGGTAAAACATTTACTAAATAAGAAAGCTGAGGAAAAGAAGTCGAATAAAAAATAATCTTCAGTGATTAATTGGTCAGGGAAGTCAGATGTATGTATACCCCCATTATTCTCATTCCCTCCTGATGTTCCTTATCCTTCCCAGCATCGGATCGTTGTTGTTCATTCCTCCCGGGGTCCCTTTTGTTCTGGAATGACATAACTTCACACACACCGTCTGACACTACAAAGCCCCCCCAAAAAAACAAAAACCCAAACCTCTGGCCGGTGTGAAAGAATCCAGAGATCTGATGACCCCTCCCTCTGCAAGGCTCCTCCTGTGTCCCTCCCCTCTCCTCCTCCTCCTCCTCCTCCTCCTCCTCCTCTGTGTGATGGGGTCCCCAGGGGAGCAGGTCCTAGAGAGCAGGTGCTGTTGGCAATAAATGAATGTTTAATTATTATATTAACAATCATCCCTGGAGGTTTTGAGTTTAGGGGAGCATGGGGGCGAGTATCTACCTATACTGTCACTGTTTAACCATATACAGTGCATACAACCACAATAACGAGAGAACTGTGCACACGTGTGGTAGTGACAGTGTGGACAAACACACACACACACACACACACACAAACTCCTGCTGTTTGATCTGCTTTGGTTCCAAAGCTGAAACCATTTTCTTTCTGTCAGCTTCTTCAACCTGAAGCCATTATTTGCTTCCTTTTCCTACACAGTAAAATCCTAAAGTCTCAACTCTGAAGAATGTATAAATGGAACCAAATCATGGACCCATAATTATAACACTAAAATAACTAAACTGTGTGCGGTCCGCATTTTCCCCTCGAAAACACGTCTTTGGACAATGTCTAATGGAAGGACATACTGTAATCTACACGTGCACAACTTTGCATCCGATTACAAATCATGTATTATAGAAGTTATGACGTTTTAAAAATGGTGCAGATGTGAAGTGGAATATAGACAAGATATACAAATGATACAAATGATTCCGAAATGAACGGACGTGCTATTATATGATTTAGCTCTCCCATGTGTCCCGTCTGTCCGCGTGTATACATGTTCAAGTCAACGCACATACCTTCAATATAACGTTGACGCATGCACGGCATGTGATCATTTATATAGTCTGCACATAAACAGTGCATGTGTACGGTGGTCCCATGTGCCGTCAGGAGGGACACCCCCCCCCCCCCCCCCCCCACCTCCGCTGACGGCCACAGTGTGATTCTTATTAGCGAAGCCCGTCCCCCCGTCCCCCCCCATCAGGGCCGTGTCTCACGGCTACAATGGGGGGGACAAAGTCGCCGTGACGACCCCCGTCGCGCACCCCATTCTTGGGGATCTTTCCGGACTTCCTCATTTTGGGGGGTCTTCCATTCATGGGGGCTGTGTGCCAGCCAGGCCCCATTTCAGCACACAGTCCCATTACGGGCCGGCCGCTAATGGGCGTATATAGTTACAATATGGGAGTGGTATATTATGGAAGGAGGTGTCGGTTGTTTAGATCGACCGCCCCAACTCCGGCTGTGTTATAATATGCGCGCATGTTCTCATGCATGGCATGCCTCCGGGGGCCTCCTCAACCCTATATATATATACGCCTGGGCTGTGTGTGTGTGTGTGTGTGTGTGTGTGTGTGTGTGTGTGTGTGTGTGTGTGTGTGTGTGTGTGTGTGCGTGCATGCTCCAGGCTATTTCACCTGTGTGCAACCTGAGAGATGTGCTCTTGGAACCACTAGTGTCGATACTATGTGACGAGAAATCTCAGTGAGAGAGGCAGATAATAAACCATGGCATATACTGTATATATGGGCGGTATATATGGCGAGACAGAAGCAAAACGACATCACAGGGGGTGGGCGAGTGGAGTGAGTATATCTGGTAATAATAAGGCCAAGGGAAGGAACCAGACGCAGAGGACACAGGCCTATACATAAACCATACATACATACGTACGCAGCCGACCACGGTACGTGCGCGCTCTGCTTGCGCAAGTAAATAGGGGACGCCACCCATGCAGGTGGATTAAGTGGTCAATAGATTAAATGGACGACATAATTCACAGCTCCATGACAGCTATAGCTATAGGTCTCTCTGACAGATATGACAGACAGAGACACAGCTACGGCTGGTTCCACTGGTGAAAGTACAGTATGACAGACAGGCTATAAATATATATATGACAGGCAGCCACCGTGATCTGTTGCAAAGCTCCCCTGTCGTGTTGCATCATCAGCATGTATACTGTAAGTGATGTTCACGTTATCAAGGTTTCAGTATGTGCATCCTTGGCAGGTATATACTGTATTATATACGACTGTACGGGTGTGAACGAGCAATTCTCCTGCCTCCTCCTAACTGTATACGGCGAGGCCTCGTCAGTGCCACGCTGGCAGCCTGACAACAAACAACAACAACAACAACAACAACAATGATATCAAGACTATACATTCTGGCCTCGAACGCCCATATACATCCTAACAGGAAAGTCCTGATCTGAACCCGATTGCATTAAACTGACTTTGTCACTTGATTTGCCACTCACTTTATGCATGCGCATACCCTCTATTGCCATAGCTCTCTCTCTCTCTCTCTCTCTCTCTGTGTGTCAAGGCAGATGGACCCCATCCTATAGAGCCTTGCTTCCGCCTGAGGTTTCTTCAGGGGGAGTTTTCCCCTTTTGCCACGGTTGTTCCGTTGCTGGTTGTAATGTCAGGTGGTCTCTGCAGTCTGCTCTATATGAAAGTGCCTTGAGACCAACCTGTTGTGATTCGGCATGAGAAAAAAAAGACAATCAAATTGAATTGCCAATGAATAATACAAATGCATTCGTATATAACTCTGCTGCCTGCCACCTTGAAACAACAAATCATAGCCGATGCCGTATACGGTGTGTGATGTTGTTATTTCCAACACAAATTGTATTTTTCTTTCCCCTTTCGATCATAAAAGCAGCAGTAATGAATGAGGCAGATTGTGCCACTGCGGCTATCTTGACATGAACGCATGCGTGTGCCAGTTTTGCTCCTCGGCCCACTCATAAGTCTTAATTATGAATCTCCGTGGCCACATCATTTGCCATATTATAATGAGGGTCATGGTCTCTTTATTGTATTTTTAACGGCGGTACAAGTGTTATGACTTTCTCCCAACTGAGTCATTGTCGTGTTGGGTTATCCCGGTGGAGCTGTGTACTGTACCGTGAGCCCAAAACTCCTCCTCGTTGATAATTCAACACTGAGAGTGTGCTGGAACCAAATGGACCTGTGAGCGGGAATTTGTTTCCGTTTTTGGAGGGGGGGGGGGGAGCTTTTGTCCCCACAAAATGTGACCAGATCTGACTGAGAGACTGCCATCGCGCAAATTACAGCTTTTCACCAGAGGAGAAAAACGTATTATTCATTTTTTTTCTTCCAAAATGAGTGAATAGCACAGGCAGACTCGTTACATACTAGAGCATGTCTGGGCATTTATTTCATATTTACATTTCAGCTCTGACACTTATTTCAAACATGTAGCTAGGTGTAATGTTAGAGACCACAGAAGTGAACCTTTCAACTTAAGCCTGTTTTCTCAATTCGCTGATTTCTGCAAGACATTTACTCCATAAGCCATATCTCCAAAACTGGTGGGTCAAACTGAACAACCAATATGTCAATTTGAAGCTATGATTCCCTGCTTTCATACGACATGAAAAAAACACAAATGTCCGCAACACAAACATTATAAATGCCAGTGACAATGAAGGGAACATTTACGTCATCTTGTCCCCCCACACGTCTCATATTTCCCACCGACAATGGAAGGAGAAATTAGGTCAAATGTCCGCCAAATACGACGTACATTTGTGGCATTCTGATTGGCCAGTGAGATGATTCATGATGATGTATGATGATAAGAGAGCCCCTCACCCCTCACACAGGTGTGATTTCTTTTTACACACTCTTAAGTTACAAATGAACACAGATGTGTCCGTGTGCCTATACAGGTCAACTCTGACATCCCGACACAAAACTATCCCAACACATTCTAGAAGAACCAAAACACCACGTAATTATTTGTATCTGATTGTCTGTGGGCCTGCTGAGGATATGCACTGAATCTCTGTGTGTTGGGGTGGGGGGGTGCATCGTTCTCGACTTGCATCATTCCCCAGTATAGGCCAGAGTATAACTGTGGCAACCCAATTTATACATCGTTACCAAATTGCGTTGGTTCCCGACTTGGCTGGTGCCCAGTCTATAGTCATTATAATAATAACTTATTGGAATTTGCAGTATAGTACAATGGTTTTTTTATCTCATACTTAGATTTTGGACTGGTTTTCAAGACTCAGTATCACTTTATTTGTCCCTCGGGAAACATTTCTGTTCGTGTATTCGGGCCATTTGTACTCGATAATGTATATGTTTTTTTCCCTTTTTTCTATTTAATTGTTTTTTATTTTACCTTTTTTGTGGTGTTGTGGTGCATTCTTATTAACCCATTTCGAGCGTGAACCCCTTTTGGTGTTTTTATCTTATGATTTAGCTATTGAAAAATAGCAGATCTACAAGCTCGTAGCGCGGCACCGAGTGCCACGCTACGAGCTTGTAGGTCTGCTATTTTTGAAAAATCGTGAAAATGTGGCGTAAATACATATATATACACACTATTATTCTTTCAGAGTGAACGTTTTTAACTCAAATCTTTGCTTCTGGGGGGGGGGGGGTCCCTGGAACTACATATTTTCAGATGGGGGTCTACGGCCAAATACAGATAATTCTGGGGATCCTTGACATGAAATATAGAGAACTCCACGGATATAGAAACATATTTCAGAAAACGGTCATGATTTAGAAGACACATAAATGTCTAAAATGAGTTGCAAATCAACGCATGCAAAGCCATGTCTACGACACTAGGACCTCTAACTGAAGCATGCATAACCAATTTCATGCAAATCCATCAAGGGAGGGCAGAGGGGGGGGTGGGGGGGGGGGGGGGGGGGGGTTGGTTTAGTTTAGCCATTCATAGTGGTTATGAAGATGGATGCATAGGCCATATAAGGTCAGAGTCACTCTGGATGTCTTTTTCCATCATGAAACTTGTTGCGAGTTTCACAACCAAAGCTTACAATAAAACGTTTGACCCCTGAATATACATATTGTAATAATTCTTACATTTCCCTTATGGACTTGTTGTTTTCCGTTTAAAATGACAAATACAAACTATTTAGCATTATCCTCTTTTAACTTGCTGCAGTGCACAAAAAGCGAAACACCAAACGTTGTAAACACCCAACAAGCCTCATCTTGGCCATCTTATTTATTTGTAATGAAAATGACTGTAGAACCTTGATTCGTGCTATATTGTAATGATGATTGTAAAATGCAGACCACATGAACGCAGCATTTTGACACGGGACAAACAGTAACCATGTCCAGAACCTTACCAGAAACTTAAACCAAAATGTATCCCAACCCTAAAACAAACGACTTTAACTAACCTTAAATAAAAACACATTGTCAACATCATTGTTTTGATGAATTGACGGAACCCTCTTGTAAACAAGTGTAATGCATAAATTGGGCCGTCCACTCACAGCTTGAAATGTACTGTAATTCTGCAAACTGTTAATAAATATTTCAATCATCAAACCTCACTCACAGACAAATCATGAATTATGAATGAATTTGACCATATAACGATCAAATTCTTATTAAAGTTTAATAGGAACAATGTTAACCGCACATGAACTCTTTCGAATAATAAAGCATGTGTGAAATAAAGTCCACCATGAAACGGAGAAACACAACCACCTCCAAAGTCGCTTTATACGATTCTCTCCGTGAGACGGATGTAGGCTGCAAAGCCATACCACTGGAAAACATCATATTTAAAAATCCTTGAGGATTATAGTTTTATATTCAGTGACAGCCGAGCACCGCGTTGATAAGTCCTGCACGTTTTCTGTTCTTATTCTTGTTTCCCCTTCCTCTAAAAGCCTTTACAATATGACAGTCTGCAGGCTGCTATGAACAATTCCTCTCCCACACACACCCACAGAGCCTTCCGACAATTAGCTGGACTCAATTAGAACGCGAAGCACGGAGAACTAATAAAGGCTACTGACAGAACTCTGCATGCAGAAAAGCTTGCAGACAAGAGCCATATTTTCATTATCAGGTGTAACAAACGAAGCCCAGCATTAATTAATCCATTTTGTGGCGGGGGACCCCTTTTGGTGCTATATATATATATACTGTATATATCTCGTGTTGTGTTTATAGCTATATATCTCGTGTTGTGTTTATAGCAGACTCCTCACTCAAATGTGCACTTGCAGTTTGGGGCAACTCCACAGTTTGAACAAACTCCACATGATGCCCCAACATTTTATTTACCTGCCTTAAGTGTCAATCCCTTACGCCTGTGTCGGATCGCTGGTTAGACCGGCATATTCGCCGATACCGATACGACCCGATATGACCAAATAAGGGCCGATAAACCGAATACAGTATCGCGACATCTCTCTCTAATGAATAATGCATGTTATTAGAACATTTACATAGAAGCCGTGTTGATGTTTGCAATAAAAAAAATGCCCTTATAGTAGCAGCCAGGCCAGTGCGGGATTGTATAAATAACATTCAAAGAAAAGTTTCATACATATATATTCTTTATGGGAGGATATTATATTATTTAAGGCATATTTCAATGCTTTGAAACTTTCACTGTGCATCTCTAATGATACTTATGACTCATTTCACTCCCATTAATCTTAATTAATCTTAGGACAAATACAGGGCTACAGTATACACTTTTATGAATCTCACTTTCCTACGCCCCACCCCCCTGCCCCCAGGGCTCTAAACTAGATCTGCTCTATATCTACAATACACTGTGGAGCTTGTAGATCTATTTTCACCAAATGCTCACCCCCAGAATGAATGGTAAATGGTGCATTTTACATTAGATTGCGCATTACATTCACTAATTCACACACACACACACACGTTCATACACCAATGGCTGAGGAAAACCATGCAAGGCATCACCACCGTGCACATCGGGAGCAATTAGGGGTTCAGGGTCTTGCGCAAGGTCCACTAACTGTATAGGGGGAGCCCGGGTTCGAACTGGTAACGCCACAGTTCACGGCTTCAACTTCATTGTAGCGTTGAAGCCGCGCAATAGCTCATAAAAAAATATATAGAAGCGATCGCGTCTTTATAGAGCATGCGTATGCCGGGGCCCGGCGCGCTATCCGTGCGTCTGGTGGTGTATAGCCGGTACCGTTGCCATACACTGGATCTTCCCAGACGCGCTGTATAAACTCCGCGACACAGACGCACGCACAGACTCGCTCGGGTGTAGCTCGGGCCGTTAATCCATTTGGAGTTTTTAAACCGTTACTGTACCGCTGTGTACTCTTAAAGATGTCAATAAACCGTTCAAGAATCAATCAAGCTGGTGTGGTTTATAATGACTGAGTTGTCGTGAGCAGCGAGACACAGACACTGGACAGTACTGTAACTGGATCTAACAGTACAGTAACTGGATCTATACAGTACAGTACAGTAACTGGCAGCACCTGCAGACAGAGCAGCATCAGAGAGGTAGCGATGCGTCACAGACAGTCACTCCACACACACACACACCCGCCACAATGCACCGGTTTGGAACATCTGTGGTCCTGGTCTGGCTGTGAGGTCTGCTCAGTTTCACTGTGGCAGTTTACCCCTGTGGGAGCGTCTAAAGCTAACCCCCACCCCGCGCACACACACACACACACACACACACACACACACACAGGGACCTCCGGCCAGGGACCCTATACCAGGCTGCAGGTGTATGAGCCCCCCCCCCCCCCTCCCCTCTCTCACAGCCAGATCCACAACTGCCACAGGGGGAGGGGGTGTCAGTAATTGGGAGTGTTTTCTTTGGCAACTACTATAAGCACAGTTGGCACAGTCCATCATTAGGACCTGGGCATCCGCCCGCCACTGCCCATATGCCATGCCGTGGCGTATAATTGGTGCATCATGGTTCCATCCCCGGTACATTCAAGTCGACGTGTTGTAGGGAGGGCTGTGTGACAGGCAGGCCCTCTTGAAGCGGGACCAGCCTGCACCGTGTCTCTGTCTCCCCCCGTGGGGCAGCTGTGTGTCCAACTGTACCTCACAAAACTAGCACTCCAGGAGGAACCCCCCCCCCCCCCCCCCCCCCCCCCAACCCAACAACACACACATGCATTGAGCAAGGTTGCCAGTTCGATCCCTGTGGTCTCCCCTATAGAGTTAGTGTCGAAGTGTCCTTGAGCAAAGACACCGAACCCCTCATTTCTCCTGATGTGCTGGTGGGTTTCCTTGCATGGTTTCCGCCGCACATCGGTGTGTGAATGTGTGTGCGTGAATGGGTGAAAGTGATCTATGTAAAGCGCCTTCCTTGGATAAAGGAGCTAAATATAAATGCACCATTTGCCATTTTACCATCGGAATCTGGTGGCCAGTGCTGGTCAAAAGGCGCACGCAATGCCGGTCAGGAGGTCAGGGAGGCATTTCCGATCACACATCTGCGGTCTCGTAATAGTGAACGGGGTAACTGGAAGGACGGGGCCAATATGCTTTCAGTCAGGGGGATTAGCTGATCTTCAGAGAGGCCCCGCGTATAATAGTCAGGGGACAAGAAGTCAAACAAAAGCACTAACTGCAACCCCTCAGCCCCGACACAAAAACCCCAAAAGCAAACTTGGAATAATTGCTTCACAATCACACAATTAGCCACAACCTCATGGATATTAAGCAGGACATAATTTGCCCCCCGTCCGTCCGTCAGACATTTGCATCTCATGAATTCCTCTTTGCGCCTCTTCTTCTTCTCGTGCTCACTTCAACCTCTCCTTATTTTAATAAACTGTCATATTACAGATAAAATGCAGATGCATGCAAAGTGTTAATTTAAATATGCATTAGAACCTCCTTCACCAATTCAAATCAGAGGGGTTAATTTAGCACGGTCCATTGTGTGCGGGCGGGCGTGCGTGCATGTGCGCGTGCCGTGAATGCATGTGCGTGCGTGCGTGTGTGTGTGTGTGTGTGTTGGGTCAGTATTATCCAGCCGACGGCAAATCTGTGCAAGTTTCAAGTACCACTCCAACACTGACCCTTTGCACCCCACACTACGGAGAGACATTGCCGTGTGAAAAAGAGATCATATGCCACTCAAGGGATGGGTTCGCATCATTCTCACAATCAATGCATGCGGGGACCTTCAGAAGACTATTAGAGTTCAGTCCAATCAGTGCTTCAGAGAGAAAATATTGCAGTTCAAGAGTGAAGAGGACTCACTGTGTTATATTGATTGAAGGGGGGGGGGGGGGATAGGTTATTTGTCAGCCTTGATATTTGAGGGAGGGGAGAACTTGATTGCTTTCCCACTGTGCAGTTTGCTGTGTTGCAGCAAACTTCAAAGCCCAACCCATTCCAGGTGGAGAGAGAGAAAAAATCAATGACAAGCAGCGCCAATCACATGCTTATGTCACCTGCAGAGATTTGGCCTGTTTTCCCCATTCAGACTTAACTATGCAATAATAAACTTGCCAAAATGTCATGCAAATGAGATGGAAACTATTTGAACTATACTGTTAAATAGATGTGTATGTAAATTGTATGTAATGTGGCTCAAACGTTGCTTGGGGCGGGAACCCCTTTTGGTGTTAGCGTCATGTGCATGCTTTAGCTATTGAAAAATAGCAGATCTACAAGCTCATAGCGCGCCACCGAGTGGCGCGCGACGAGCTTGTAGGTCTGCTATTTTTGAAAAATCGAAGAACGACTGACATAGAAACATATAGCTTTTTCAGAAAACTGTCAGGATGTGTAGAAGACACTTTTAGAATCTGATCTCAGGTCAGAATGGGTTAAAGTCTTGCTTCTGTATACCGTGCAGGCTGGCAGTATTCATTTTTTTAAATGATTAACGTTCACTGTATAGAGGACCTTGCCTATACGCACGTGGCTAAAGACCGTGTGTGCGCCGCGAACCATTTTTGAACAACTAACATTTTGAACAACTAAATAGCAAGCAAACTATAGATTCATAAAACTGCAATTTGTTCCATTTTTTTGCAGGTGAAACCAGGTTAAACATGGAACGGGTGAAAGAAACCCCATGGTGTTTGATTGTGTGTGTGTGTGTGTGTGTGTGTGTGTGTGTGTGCGTGTTGTGCATACCCACTGAGGTGTGTCATGCGTCAAACATCTACAGACGTTGCTAAACCAACGTGGCATCGCCCCACCCCACCCCACCCCTAGAACCAGCCAGCTGGGTACCTCTCCTCCGTCCCCACGCGCCTCCTCCCCTCTTCTCTCTCTCTCTCTCTCTCTGCAGGGTTTGATGAGCCCAGGCACAGTAACAGGTAGTCTCCCCAGGTGCTGGGGGCGTCCACCATGCAGCTCACTAAGCTATCACACACTGGCCTGACAAAGCTGTGCTTAATTAGCCAAAAGAGGGGGGGGGGGGGTTATATACCGTTGGCCAATGATGGGTCAGTATGAGAGAGCGATGTATATGGAGGGATGTTAAGGTGGGGGTCTGGCCGCTGAATTATGGATTTGACCATCTGGCCACGCGGTGGAGGAGTGGGGCGAGGGGGAAATGATACGTCTGATGGATGCCTTTAACAAAGATGTGAGGGGGGGGGGCGTGTCTGCCATCACAAGCTGAATTACAGCTAGCGTGACTGAGCTATTGTGTGGCATGATGTGCTCGGCTATTCACAGCTGGGGCAGCCCCAAATTGTTCTTTTATACTCTTTTATTCTTCTTTATTGAAGCCTGAGGGCCTTGAGGAATGATTAACAGATAGACGAAACAAGATGGACTCGTTTGTTAACCTTTCCCCTCTTAATTTAGTCCCCGTCCATTTGTTTTCACGGCACCGTCTCTCTCCCCACAACGCAAACTGGGGTTTGCGGTTGGTTGTGTCAACAGTGGGCCGGCCGAGGGGAATTAGCTGGGATAACATAGGTCGGTCGGTCCCTCCTGTATGGCCTGGTCATGTTGCCGAGGCCAAAAGAGGATTGTATGGTCTGCTTTCGCAGTGAATGGTATAAAGGACAAGCAGAACACGGTGTCAGTGCCAACAGCATCCCAGAAACGTCCTGAAACTTCTTCGGTAACTTAAAGCAATCCATAGGGGATAGTCTATAACTATGAAGTATCTGATGTATGAGGAAGAGCCTGGTACGTGGCTTGAAACGTTACCAATAAACGAGTCTGAGTATTATACTGGTGTGTGCGCCGGCAGATTTCATTTATTTTCACACATCTATACAGTATGATGATATGACACCAAATGTGGACAACATTTCAGCCTGATGCGACCACCCTTCACTTCCACTATAAAAAATGTAAGATAATGTTTTTTTGTAAAAAGAAATATAAAACATATGTGGAAGGAAACACAGTGCTGATCGGTCCAGCCGTTTGCGAGATTAGCCCTAGTATAGACAAACAACTAAACAGACCCTCTTCTAGATGGCCAGCTACAGAGCCACGCCTTTAAAAATGTATCAACCCTTGCTTTTCCTCATCCTCATATCCTGTACCGAAACCTCCGACGGTGCAGCAGCGCTGTTAAGAGCCCAAGCGACCGGCGGCGACAGAACAAAAAGAAAAAAAGTTGAGCGAGCCAAATCTCTCACCATGTTCAGCCGGCACCAACTAATCGCCACTGTGCTCAGCCTGTGTTAGTCTTTCTCCATCTGGTGTCCATTTTGCGGCCTACCGCGCTTCTCCCCCCTCGGGGAGGCAGAGAAAACCAGGGCCCCATGCCTCTCAAAAAGGGGGCACCAGTCCCTTGCCTATACTGCCTTTCCATAAACTCAACGTGAGGGCGTTTGCATAGCAATTAGGGCAGAGAGATGAGTGAGCCTTTTGCAGCCGTCCCGCTGGCCTTCCTCTGCATGGGTTTGAAGGCTGAGCTCCAGCTACTACTACCACGGCTCTCTAAGATCTCTCAGACTGGTAGTCATTAACTCGGCCCAGGCCGCTGGCAAAAAGGACTAATCGTTTGTCAGGAAATGACAGTGGTAATTTAGGCTGTGAAAAAGCCACTCTTTTTGATGCTCCCGAGATCAGAGACCGTCATGTCTCTGATCTCAGGAGCATCAAAAAGAGTGGCTTTTCAACATTCATAGCAACCCGGAGGTGTTTTCAGGTTTAAGAAGGCAAGATGGCCGACTGCAGAGAACTTTACGAGGTGATGTAAAGATGACGTCGTTACATGTTTGTGTTTGTTCAACTACTAAGTAGGACACTTTGATATTGTTAAATAGAACGGCCTGAGCTGCTTTAAAGGGATAGTTCAGATTTTTTTCAACTTAAGTTGTATGAAATACTTGCCATTAATATAGTGGTTGCAACTGTATTAATTGATTGCCCCGAGTCCCGTGGTGGGAGTTCTGCTCTGGTTTTTGTGTGAAATATCAAGTAGTTCCGGTCATTTTGTGGGGGGGCACTGGGGGCCACGCAGTAAAGGTAAATGAATCCACAAAACTAACGTAATTTGTATCGTTGACCCATTTCTAAAATATTAGTGCAACTTTCGTTCTTTTTTTACCCCTCTATCACACAGAACCATGTTTTTTGTGTCCATATCACTACGCCCAAAAAATAGTTCCATGTGATGGAGGGGTCAAAGTTGAACGAAAGTCACGCTAATATTTTTGAAATACTGTAGGAAAAAAACTTTTGCACACCTAGAAAGCAGGCGTCTGCACAGGTGCGTAGGCCAGTGGACATCAATGAGAGGAATAGAACACACACGCACACAGTGTATTTGCTCGGTGCAGAGCTCGACAGTGCGACCAGGTACTCTCATTTGCTACTAAAGATAGCGCCGTGCGAGTTGTAAAATTACATTTGTAGCACCGGACGGTGCGACTACAGGATTTGACCGTTCAATCGTGATCAAGACAATGCTCGATACAGCGAGTGCACATTCTATAGTCGCAGTTCTACACCTACATTTATATTCTGTAGTGCTGCGCTGTCGTTCGCCAAAAAGAGCAGATCTTCAAGCTAACAACGCGTCCAGGCTCAATGTGGCGTCCATTTAAAGATCTATGCCCCTTTGCTCCATGGTAGCACAGAAGGATTGCTTGGACCCACCCTGACACGTTGAATACTAAAAGTTACTTGCAAAGTTTGTTTGTAATGTTCAAACGTAACTTGATACAACTTTTAGCCAAACGCAAAGAGTGCACGCGCGCACGCACATAAGTTAAATTAAAACTCACTCAGTGCCACAGGACGCCTTTGGACTCCTCCCCCTTATAAACAACCCTTGCTTAGCGTTTGCTTACAAAAGCACGTGCGCACTGCGCAGCGTGAATGATAATACGAATGACCGACCTGGCTGGATACATATCAGTCAGTGGTCCATCCATTGTGTGACCTGCATAATGAGCAACGAAAAAAAGTCAAATATCGAGGTTTAGTTTGTTCCGACCTCCTTCTGCGTAGCAGACTATATAGCTTAGTAAGTCAGTAGTCTACTGTAGCCGATATATCCCATGTTCTGTCTGAACTGAAGCAGTCAAAGCCAAGGAGAATGTTACAATACTAATTCACCATCGAAGTATTAGCATAAAAACAAATTGATTATACAGATTATATGAAAACAAACATAATGATATCATGATGAATATAAATATTTGGTGATACTTGCTGAAAAGATATTGTGATATAATATTTTGCCATATTTCCCACCCCTACCTCATATAATTTATTAAAGAAAAATCACACCCATGTGAAGTGAGGAGCGCTCTTACATCATCAGAAATCATCTCATACGGCCAATCAGAATGCCTGTTGCCGGTGATTGGTTAGCTGATTTGCTCGTTTACATAATGACATACAATTTTCCCTTCAATGTCAATGGCGTGTTTAATTTATGTCATATTTAGCCTAAATTCGACCTAATTTCTCTGTTCATTGTCAATGGCAAATATTGAGACGTGTGGGGACAGGATTTAGCAGACATTTGACCTGAATTCCCCTTTCATTGTTAATGGTAAATTCTGAGATGTGTGGGGACAAAAGCTGTATATAGGAGGGGCTAGCACCCCTCAAAAACACATTATTTGAAAACATTTCATCGTGCCCCTATAATAATTTGTGTGCTACTAGATAGTGCTACTTGGAAAAATGCTAAGCGTCGAGCCCTGGGTACATGACTACATGAGTATTTACGCTTCGGTCCCTCCGGACCTTCTTCAGGCATACTTTGGCTATTCAAAAATGGCCAAGATACTTAAGCCCACAACGCGTTGCATTAATTGCGACATGGTGTGGAAAAAACAATTGAATTAAGCAACTTTCACCGATATTGTATTCCAAGTTCTTCCAAGTTCCAGTTGCAGCGAAAGCTTGACTTCACTGAAAGAAGCTCCTATAGTATTTTGCATTGCTGACAGCGCTCAGTTCAATATACCACGGTAAAAGTTTAATTCTGCACCAAAATGTATGTGTTTTTTCCACACATTCCGCTAGTTCTGTGCATCCAGACTCGAGTTCAACGGACAGGCGCGCACGCACGCACACAGCCGCACACAGCCGCACACACACACAGACACGCGTCACACACACGATGGCATTTGATACACTCATTATAGAACAAAGAGATGAAGATCCCCCCCCCCCCTTTAGTGACCCTTCCCAACAAGCGCCCCGTATCTTCCCAGCATGCACAACACCAACTCTCCCCGACACAATGCAAGGCGCAAAATCTAATTAAGCTGCAGAGCGTTTCATTGAGATCATTATGACTCCCTTGTTAAGATTTGATGCTCGATCGACTCTCAGGCTTGCAGTGCGGTGGTAATCCTCTCGGAGCATACATACAGATCGGAGAAGCAGACGTGGAGATGCGTGATATTGAAATGTTTGCCCCAACATAATGATGACTGATTCATATCGCATGGTGAAATTGAATGATGATCGATATTGAAATACAAAATTGAGTACAGTTTCCACATATACATCTGCTATGCAGTATAACTGTGATTCTGGGTGCAGATGTTTAAAAGACAGTATAGGCCTACATTCTTATTACCTGATTTAGTATAGGCCTACTGATGCACATTTAGTTCCAACAACTTGAATGTAGTATTCTTTACTTAACATTTTTACCAACTTGTCAAACCTTTTGAAAGCTTTGCCAGAAAACACTGATTGAATCATCATTGAATTCATCATCACAAAATACTTTTTCAGTTCACATTCAAACAGAAATGTTGATATTTTAATATTGGTTTCATACAGATATAGCAGTTTTAAAGGCCTTATGACAGATTAATTGTGCATCAGTGTCGTTTTCGTCGACTAATACTATGACGAAAGATGTTCGTCGACTACACTTTTTCACTGACGAAAACCAAATGGAAACTAAATGAAAACTAAGCTACGATGACTAAAAGTAAGATATTGACACTTTTGTCAACAAATAAAAACCGGGACTAGTGGACAAAAGATCCAGTAAGACACAAGTCATTTTACACTTGGTTTGCATGATGAAAATAGCCGATCTACAAGCTCACAAGACGTCTCGCTGCGACGAGTTGTAGTCGACTAAAATCTTATATTAAGTCGACTAAAACTAGACTAACACTAAAACATTCCAGGTGACTAGAATATGACTAAAACTAAATTAAGTTTCATTCATAAGACTATGACTTAAACTAAAATAGAAATTTGCTGCCAAAAACAACACTACTGTCCAACTTTTAGCATTCTACGTTGCGTTAATATGTCGTCTCTGTCGGGTGGAAACCTCATATATGTCCAAAAAATATGGAATATGGAGTTAAGAGGTTTCTGGCAGACAGCAACGATGTGTATTGCAGTGGTTCCCAAAGTGGGGTCCGGGGACCCCCAGGGGTCCTTGAGGGAGTTCCAGGGGGTCCCCAGCTAAATGATACGTCTGGAACCAAATGGACCCTTATGGATCTGTAACTCTGAGTGTACAAATGGAACCAGATGGACCCGTTAGGGTTAAATTAACATTGATTTTACAATATAAATTGGGGGTCCCAGAGATAGAAATGCCATTAAATGGGGGGTCCGTAGACTAATGCATGTCAAACTGGGGGTCCTTGAAATTAAACGGGTTGAGAATCACTGCTACAGCTGTAAAAATCTTCTCTTGCATATTTTCTAATGGGGGTCCGCAGGGCTAATTAGTGTCAAAGTGGGGGTCCTTGACATGAAAAAGTTTGGGAACGATACAGGCACAGCAGCCAGACTTTAATATTCGATCACTCGTCCATCACCACATGGTTTTGTACCAGGAAAAAAGCTTTTTGTTTTCAGAAACAAAATGTTGTCTGTAGCCTATATATCCCCCAGAATTAAAATGGATATATGATAAATGAATGATGAAAGTTTGTCTTAAAAATTATTATTGGTTTGAAAAAAAAAAAAAAAAGCCTATTTGGAACCATTCTCAGAATATTGCAATCTGAACCAGCATTCTATAAAGCATACAGTCAGTCATACATACATATTTGTCTGGTCTAAGCAATGAGTGATTCCTGTTCATTGGACGAGGCAGGCCTTTAATTACCCATGGAATCCTCAGGGGAGCCGTTACTGAGGGGGGGGAATCTCGGCCCTCTTTATTAGCCCATTTTAATATTGGCTGCAGAATAGGGATACAGGGCTGGGGCAATTTGGTTTCCTCAGTAGGGGGCACTTTTACCTAAGCATAGCGCCCACCAGCATGGTGAATAATATGCATGCTGGGCTGTAGCCGTGGGTTTGTGTGGGGTGGTCCCGGTCTAGAGTGTATACTGTGGACGTTGTGACAGGGGGTGATGTATGACCCGGGCCGGGCATCATCTGTGGTTCCTCACACGCAACAAAAGAGACTGAAAGGTCCATGGAGGGTTTAATGATCAGAATGTGGTAACATAGCAATGGAAGATGGAGGAAGCTTTTGTTTGACGAGGAGTTGACTACAATGCACTACAATGCATCCTAGTTGACTTCATTTAAAAGTTTGAAGTTATGTCACTGTTCACGCCACATATATATTGGAACAGTATGATGGATGGTATATATAATGTTGTGGGGAAAGTGTACGCACATATTAAGACCAGCAATGGAATGAATGCATATATTAAACCTACACATACTGACCTCAGATATAATGCTTTTAACAACAATGTACTCTTTCCCAGGAGTCACTAATGAAATGGGCATATTAAAATACTAATTTGAATGTGACATTGGAAGTACAATTTATGTTATCCTATTTTTTTTTTCCGTATTCATTTCATCTTCTCAAAATGAATAATGGATCATTTCTATCAAAGTCACTTCATTCTCCCATACTGTACCTATACTGTATGTTGGTGACGGGTGAACAGTAACTCACATCAAAGTAATCCCTCCAAGGACAAACCTGATCTCGCCAAATCTCCCCACACGCCATTTTAACCCATTTAGACCCGAGGACGATTATATAAGATTCTATATGACAGTTTTCTGGAAAACCCATGTTTCTCTGTCAGTAGTTCTCAAACAATTTCATGTCAAGGACCCCCAAAAATATATGTAATTGGCCGCCGACCCCCTTCTGAAAATATGTTGTTCCAGGGACCCTCCCAGAAGCAAAAGATTTGAGTTAAAAACGTTGAAAGAATATATATTCAAATCACGATAAAACAAAATAGTTGATCTACAAGCTCGTAGCACTGCACTCGGTGCCGCGCTACGAGCTTGTAGATCAGCTTTTTTTTTCAATATCTAAATTATAACAATGCTTAAAACACCAAAAGGGGGTTCCGGCTCAGACTGGGTTAAAAAGCCATTTAAATTAAAAGTGACACGGGAAGGAGGGAGGGCATTTCACTTCAAAACTTCTCTATCCCTCTATATCCGCCTTTATCCGCGCAAACATTTACGTGGCTTCAGTTGTACCATTTTGTGTGTGCGTGTGACTCAGCTGTTCATTTGAAAACAAGCCAAAAATCTTTCGACAAGAATCGGCTCATTATACCAACCCTGATTAATTAATGTACTGTATATATATCTCACCGATCGCGTTGTGGACGGTGGGATTAAGTGTGGATTGGAGAGACTGTGGCGTAACCTTGTGGAGACGCTTCCTCATGGTGTTAAAGTGTCTTCAGGAGGGCTATATCCACTCAGATACACACAGTAGCCTAACGTCTCCCAAATGCAATTACATCAGGGGATTATATTCTTACCGGATACCGGGATATAAGCTTGAGATTCCCCTTATTTTCTTCTCTCTCTACCCCCCCCCCCCCCCCCCCCCCTATTTTGTGCAGGAGAAGTGGGTAATTATTGATAGCTGGTTGCGCTGTTCGCTGGGGCTCTGTTTTTGTTTCATCTCACATGCCTGGTTGGTACCGTGTTTCAGAGGCATATATTCTGACCTGAGATCAGATTTAAAAAAATGTCTTCTACATCCTGACAGTTTTCTGAAAAAGCTATGTTTCTATGTCAGTCGTTCTTCGATTTAAAACAAAAATAGCAGACCTACAAGCTCGTAGCGCGCCACTCGGTGGCGCGCTATGAGCTTGTAGATCTGCTATTTTTCAATAGCTAAAGCATAACATAATACTAACACCAAAAGGGGTGCCCGCCCAAAATGGGTTAAGAAAAAGGAATGTGGGAATCTGTTTTTGTCGAGAGGATCTACTTTGTTTGCATTACAGATTCAGAGATCCGCAAATTTAATTTCAAAGGAGAGGGGAACAAAAGTTTTATTTTTTGCTGATGGGTTCCCAGATTGGGTGACGTGAGGCAGTGATGTAAACAGGTTTTCAATGTAATGAGTCCCGGGGATGCAGGGATGGTCTTTTAGAGATGAGTCCCAGGGACATTTTATGAGTCCCACTTCAACGACGTTATAAGAGTCATATTTTGCAATTTTTTACAAATCGCAGCATTTAACTCCCATTTCATTTTATATGTTTATAATGTGGTTATATTCATGTAGAAAACAGAAGAAGAAATTATTATTATAACTAAAGCTAGCAAAATAAACTGGAATATATTTTAAAAAAAAACAGTACAGTAGTGCATCCCGTAGCGTCCCTAAAAACTGCATTTTGGGATGCAAAATGGTACAACGGTAGAGCGGACGACAGGTGCAATTCTGCAGATAGACCCCTGCACGGCCAGTCGAAAAAGAATCACACTTCTCATCATGGTGCACAGCAAATTATATGGCCAGCCATTTCTGATATTAAGAGAACATGTTGGACACTAGACGGACAGACAGACAGACAAACCGACCGACCGACCGACCTTTTCAGTACTTATGATTTAAAGTCTATACAGTAAACAGTACCTCATGTGTACCAAAGCTAGAATCCATTCCAGCGTTTATCCTAGAATAAGCTTGACCATAATGGGAAAGGTGCTCCTATATTTTCCTCCTCCTCCTCTGTCCACAGCGAGTATACAGGGGGAGAGGAGAGAGGACACATGTGTGGCTGCATTCGAGGGGGCATTAAGAAGAGATCCACGTTAATCAAAGGCAGAGGGCTCGAGCGGGATGAGGAGGGGGGTCAGCACAAAGGAAACTCCGCTGGGTGCCACAGAAGCCCCTCTGCTCCTAACCCCTTTTAATTAGACTCACAGCGGGGACAGGGCCCAGGCACACGTGTGTGCTGCTCATCACTCACGGAGAGAGACTCGCGAGCACTTATATGCATGCACAGATATACTCATAAATTGACAATCGCGGGCACATTGTCTACTTCATTACCCCGGCTGCATAAAGAGGTCGTTTTCATTTCCATGTCTTTTGGCGTCGAGGTGCGCTCCCCTGTAGTCAGACCCTGTACAGTAAGTGTCCGGCCAGCCCAGCACAGTGCAGGGTACTGTGGTGTAAGATGTGCCACTGTGTTGTTTTTTGGCAGCAAATTTTAGTTTAGTTTTCATTTAGTTTTTAGTCACATTTTAGTCACCTGGAATAATTTTAGTGTTAGTCTAGTTTTAGTCGACTAAAACTATAGTTCATTCAGTCGAACAAAATGTATTTTGGCGGGCCTTGATGCAGTCGTATAATGACAGGTTTGTTGACGCGTTGTGAGCTTGTAGATCGTCTATTTTCAGCATGCAACCAATTGTAAAATGACTTATACTGGATTGTCCACTAGTCCCTTTCCTAACATTTTAGTTTAGTTTTTATTTGTTGAAATTGTCAGCATATTTAGTCTTAGTTTTAGTCATCGTAACTTAAGTTTTCGTTTAGTTTCCATGTAGTTTTCGTCAGTGAAAAAGGGTAGTCGACGAACATTTTTCGTCTTCATTTTAGTCGACAGATGAAAAGCAGCTCCCCGTCTGACTTGACTGTCGTGAAGGCTAACATTTGGTCAGTGACCCGACCTTTAAGCCTTGCAGTCAAATGTCATGTCATCAATAGTCACACAAAAGCCCAACACTATTTTCGCCTTTTTTTCCTCTCTTTAAAAAATAAATAATAATAATGACATGCCCAAAGGTTGAAAGGTTAACGTTTTCCCTCCTTGGAACTGAGATGATCTGACCAGTCACACAGTACACGGATAAAAGGACTGCATTTTTTGGAACATTTCATGACGATTCCCTGGACGGGGGTTCCGGTCATTACTGCGGTTATCAATCAAAGGATGCAAAAAGTGAGAGGACGAGGACGGCGAGCGCTCAAATTTCTATTTTCTCCACGTCAGGCGCTGTGCCGATGCGACACAGCTGAGGGATGCTGACAGCTGATTACTATGCTTCTCAAGGCTGAGGGGTGAAGGTCATAATCAAATCGGCACTTTTTTTTTTATCCACCTCATTTCAATCACATTGGGGGGGCTTAAAAGAGTGATGATTATTTGGACGGTTGTAGGAACTTTTCCTAACACCTTTTACTCTAGAATAGCCCAATTATTTCTTTCCCCCAATTTAGTCCTTATGCCAATTAAGCCTCCAGTCCCCGAACATTTATGCATACGATTGTAATTTTAAGCAGGCTCTAACTTGCTCCTCTGCAAAAATGACTGCAACCAGTTTGGTCGACATCCGCGCCGCGGTGATTTTGAACCTCGGTACGTTTTTTAACAGCTAAGACGTCGAATTTTTCCGGAAGTGCATTATTTGTCTATGTGGGTCGAAAAGTGGGCGGGGCAACGTCGCCCGAAACGATACAAATAATTTATCTTGTTTTTGGGGCGATGACGGCCGCTGTACTGTAAAAGGTGCAGGTACATTACCACACTTTGGACTTTTACAAGACTTTACGGGTACACTAGTCAAGTGGCAGAAGTGTTCTTTTTTTATATCATTTTTATCCCATGATTTTGCAACCAATTTTTTCACCCAGTGTTAATTATTATCTAATGTAATCCTGGGCGCTGCACTTCCTCTGCCAACCTGGGGGAGGCGGCAGCGGACTGACCTCATGCCTCCTTCTATGCATGAGGAGTCCAAGCTGCTTCTTTACACCTGACAGGGGGGAGTTTCCCTGGTGGGACGTAGCACGTGGAAGGAACAAACACGTTATTCTGACCAGTTCCTTTCCCCTCCATCAGGCGCCCCGGCTGGCCAGGGGGAGGTAGTTTTAGAGACCAGGATTACTGCATGTTTTTTGTGAGGGTACCTATACCCTAGGCCTAGGGGACACGGGGAGAACACGCAAACTCCACACAGAAAGGCCCTTTCGGCAACCCCCGCCTCGGGTATGGGCACTGATGACGCGGAGGAGAGAACACACCCCCCAGCGCCCACAGCGTCCCGAGCGGGAATCTAACCCAGGACCTTCTAGCTGCGAGGCGACAGCACTACCGTGTTCTATAAAAAATAACAACATATAAATATCGCTCGGAACGTGAAAAATCGGTGTCGGCAGTTACTCAAAATCAAATGATCAGAATCGGACGGGGAGCATAAACAATGTGATCGGGACATCCCTATAGGTGTAATGTAGGCTAATTAAAATACCAAAGGAACCAAATAAGACTTATTTGCTTCCAGTTGTACACTCTACTTAATGTCAAATGCCATCAACGTCAAGCAAAGTGCTTGGCAGAAACGCACACGCCCCTAATGGCCATCCTTCTTTAAAAACCCATTCTGACCCGAGATCAGATTCTAAAAATGTCTTCTACATCCTGACAGTTTTCAGAAAAAAAGCTACCGGTATATGTTTCTATGTCAGTGGTTCTTCGATTTTTCAAAAATAGCAGACCTACAAGCTTGAGTGGCGCGCTATGAGCTTGTAGATCTGCTATTTTTCAATAGCATAATGCTAACACTAAAAGGGGTTCCCCGGCCGCACAGAGTGGGTTAAAAACGTGGTCCCTGCAGTGCCGACTATATAGGCACCGGAATGAGCCCTGTCATGTTCTGTATGAGGCTGGAGAGAAGCAGCGATTTGATGATGAAGAACGAGGGGGGACCTCGTCATCTCATCAGTGGGGCTGGTTGGAGAGAGAGAGAGAGAGAGAGAGAGAGAGAGAGAGAGAGAGAGAGGGGGAACCCCCACGGGACCCCAGGTGTTCAGCAGCTGAACCAACGAGGCCTCTCTGACCCGAGCCTGTCCACAGCTCAATACACCATTACACCCCATGGGCTGAATGACCTGCATCACACTCACACACTCACACACACACACACACACACACACACACACACACACACACACACACACTGCCCCTGCACGGCGACATAATACTGCAGTCGGTATATAGACTAAAGTCAAAGACGAGGAGGGAAAAGTTGTCTCAGGATGTAAACAAAGGCTGTCTGGAGCGGCGTACGATGTTTTTCACCCGGAAAATGACATTTGTAAATGAGATCATCGGTTCTTTAGTTATATTGGGTGTGAATGTATAGCTTGTTGTGACCAACAAAAACACTAAGTATTGTTTTGTTTGTCTGTTCACATTTGTCATTGTTTAACTGTTTTTCTTTTTTTTTTTCATGTTTATCACATTTACATATCTTTTTTATTATGTATTGTAGGTGGAGCATTTACATTACCTGTCATTATTTATTTTTTCCATTTTATATAACTGAATTACTATTACTATCATTGTCAATAATATTCTGAAGTTGTCATATACAAAAAATGCCTAATAAAAACAGTATTAAAAAAAACCCACTAAGTATTCTAAATCTGATCTGAGGCGGAGAGATTTTTTTGAGGGCCCCTCCTATATTCAGCTATTAGATTTTAGTAGATTTACACAAGTCTTACACAAACATTGTCAATTCCCATTGACAATGAATGGAGAATTTACGTCATGTGTGTCTGAGCAAATGGGCTATTTTCGTCCTACACTCCTCATGCATAGAAGGAAGCATGAGGTCAGTCCGCTGCCTCCCCAGGTTGGCAGAGGAAGTGTAGCGCCCAGGATTACATTAGATAATTGACACCGGGTGAAAGAATGGGTTGCAAACTCGTGGGATACAAATTTAAAGGGAGAAAAAAAAATCTGACCTGTGTGAACTCATGAGCGGTGCCACTAAATGCACCATTTAACTATACATTTATTGTTATAGTTACTGCACTGTACTGTACTGTATAGTAGTGTACTGTGTGGGGGTCAGCCCGGAACATCCAGACCCCCAGGAACGCGCCCAGGGTGCCAGACAGACATAGCTCCGTAATGGAGTGTAGGCACCGCTCAAAAAGTGCTACATAAAGCTGATATTAAGTATGGATAAGTTCCTAGGAGTGGGATTTGAGAAAGAGCATAAATTGTAGAAGCAAAAATGTGTTATCTACCACATGAATAAATATTTATATACCGGTACTTATACACAATTTTTCCTTTTTATATATATATATATATATATATATATATATATATATATATATATATATATATTATTATTATTATTATTATTTATTTTCTTTTGTGTCTGTAAACTAAATTATTATCAAGCAATTATTGTCTTCTAATTTTAAATTCATAAGATGATAATGAGCTGAGAATTCTGCCTAATTCAAAAAGCTGTCTATATTTAGATGTAATTGGGTAATGGTACCCAGCTGGTGACCATTTTGGAGGTCCTAAGAACTTAAAGCTGCGCAGAACTCGTTCGAAATCTGTTCGCATTATTTCTTTACCATGCCGCATAAAAGAACAATATATTGTTTTATGTTGTTTTGGGCTTGTTTTGATGTAAATAAATTAATTTGCAGCAGCTTATATCAAGCAATGCACAGTTTATAGGCAAAAGGAGACACATTGCACACTTTGTCTTTGCAGTATACAGTAATACCCTCCCCAAAAGATGAGACTTCAAAATGCATCTTTTATGTATAGAAAATTCTAAATAATGTTAATGTGTATAAGCAAGTATAGTCAACTATATAACCAGCTTATAAAACACAGGCTTTTGCAGAAAATCCAGAGACAGAAACAACAAAGATCGTCACTTCTCGACATCTAAACGCCTCGTGCGTCTTAAAATCCTGTCGTGCGCGAGTGTGCTTGAACTTGGATTCCCTCACGTCTTCCCCCCTCCCTCCCTGACCCATCTCTTTCCAGGGGCACAGAGGCGTGACATGACTTTGGCCCTGACCCCGGAGGGCTCTCTCTCTCTCTGGTCTCTACCTGGAGGATGTTTTGTTTCCAGCGGGTGGAGATCAGATGTTTTTGGTCATTACGTCTCCTTTCATTACGTCTCCTCGCCTCGTCCTGCACGTGAAGCTTAATGAGACAGTGTTTAATGTCCAAAGTCCCGGATCTGCCCCTGGTGTAAAGGAGTGGGTGTGTTGGGGCAAGACGAGCCAAATTACCCCCATGTCTCGCTCAGGGATGTGCACCTGGACCCCACTGTCGCTGGGGGGAGGTTAACCCAGGGTAGAGCATTCCACTGGGGGAAAGAACCCCAGCTGGAGGAAGTTAAGGAGCTAAATGCTGATTGGGATAGCATGGATATAGATCTGTGAGGGGCTCCCCAGCATCAGAAAATGGAAGAGCTTATAACAGCAAGGGAGGGTTGCTTTTTTTTTTAAGAACTTGCAAGGAAACTCAAAATGAATGGCCTTAGCATAATGGCAAGTCAGCCAGTAGTAGAACTGATTTGACATTTGCCATGTCTTTTGTAATTAAAGGGTAACAAATGAAGTCAATTTTTTGGTTGTTTGTACAAAACTTAACATGGCAATAGGGTATGGCAATCTTAATGTAAAAGGAAGAAGCAAGCTGCAGCGAATAGTGAACCTAGCCTCAAAACAATTAAGTATGTATCTACAAGGAAGTACTTAAAAAAAAAGCTGTCAAGATAAGACATTTTTGCCATGAAGATAATTGTGCAAGTGTTGTTACTGTTGTTGTTGCCGTTAGTTTTTTTACTGTTGTTGAGACCGGAGACAAATTTCCACACGTGGACAATAAATGAAACTTAACTAACTAACTAAGTTACAAACTACAGAAGGCTAAAACCCATGGAAGGCTGACCTTAGTAGCTGTGATGTAAAGTAAACACGTGCAGCCAATACATTCATTTAAAAGGGAAAAATATTAATACAATTAATAAGAATTGTCAATAGTTTACACATTATCACTACCTAAATATATAAGACACTTGGATCAGCTTGTTCAGGGTCAATACACAACGTTGCCTAGGTTATTGTGTGGGTGAAAAATTATCTCTCTCTCTCTCTCTCTTTCATTGCCTAAATGCTGATATGCAGTGATGTCACCAATCTCCATATGGGCATAATCCGCGCACACACAAACACACAACAAAGCCATGAGGCTGTAATACAGTTGACATCGGCAGCAGTCAAAGAGACAAGCCTACTGGAAGTGCAGGGCAGGAGAACAGGGCTGCAGGGACACCGACAGTCAAACGGACAGACCACGGGCGGACAGACCACATGCTGTCCACATCACTAGGACGCAGACACATAAGCATAAACAAACCAGGTGTCCAGAGCCAGAGATCCGACCGCTATATGCCCATAATGGTCATGCATAGTGCATATACTGTTACTGTACAAGGGACAGACCTAGTTCAAACTTGGCAAGGACTCGAGGGAGTACACGTGTGTAGAGCCCGGGATCACATTCGATAATTGAGACACAGGGGTGTAAAAATGGGTTACAAAACTAAAAATAATTTAAAGAAATAAATAAACTGTTCCTGGTTTTTGTTACGTACTGTATGTGTCATGAGTCATTAAGCTGGGGGCTGGAGCCGTGTTGTTGTTGTTGTCATGTTATTATAACATGACACATAGTACTAACAGACTCGAGCTAACTTGATCCACGAGGTATACAGTTTTATGATGAGGTTGAATGACTACAACGACAACAAAATCATAATGACTTTTATTCGGCCAAATGCCCACGAAGAGCAGCATCGGGAGGTATACTCCTGCTTCTGGAAACACTGGAGAGTGTCTACCGTATGTCTGTGTTTTTGTTTTTATTTATTTCTGTTGTATTGTCCCCTGCATTGTTGATTGATATGGACCATGTAGTCTGAAATAAAGATTGATTGATTGACACCGCAGAGAGGGAGAGAGAGAGAGAGAGAGAGAGAGAGCCAGAGTGAGAGAGAGAGAAGCAGAGCGAGCGTGTGACAGAAAGAGACACGCAGCAGCAGTGTGCCGTCACTCCGTCAGACAGACAGTCTGAGGTTGCTTTCATGTGTGTACTAGCTCAGCCAATTTGTGTTTGTCACGGAGCAGCAGCTGCTCATTTTCCCCTCCACGAGCTCATTAAACAGGCAGTGCCACAGGCCTATTACCCCTAGATAATGATCATTGGGCATTATTGTTGTATCCTGTTTGTTTTTTATTTCTTCGCACGTAAATGCGTCAAAAAGGGTGTATACTTATGTGTACTCAGACGCACAACAGCTCTTTAAGAATTAGGAGCCTTTGGGACTGGGAAAAGCAATCTCGCTGCCCGTCTGCTTTGCTTGTTTTCGTCCACGCTTCACAACAACAACTCACTCTTCTCCCTTCACAGTACATTTCCTTATTGTAGAGGGTGCATTCACGTTGGGCCGCGCGACACATTATTTTGGGATTGCGAGCATGCAATCCTCTTGGCGTTTGAGTAAACAATGGTCATAGTACGTATAGGGGCTTAAAGTACGGTTTTAGACCGCGACGGAGGGGCGCCGTCTCAAGCGAACTTGAAGCCACGAGAGACACCGCCGAGCGAGTTGCCGCGTCGAACGTTGCGAAGTTCGCTCAGCCGACTCAGCCCCGCTGGAGTTGCGACCCGACATGGACAGAGGAGTAAATCATGTTCTCCAATCTGGCGGGAGCGTTTTCGCCCCCCCCGACTGCCACTCATAGTGGCTATACTGGCCAATCACAGGCTATAGCGTGTCACGCACTGGCCAATCACAGCGTGTCTTTTACTCAAATTAAATTAAATATTAATATAAATGTGACCATTGCTGGGAGATATGGTCTTTCTGTTTGAATGTTTGCCACAGAAGGTGGCAGCTTACTAAATGACAACCTTGAACATTTTAACCCATTTTGGGCGTGAACCCCTTTTGGTGTTAGTATCGTTATGTTATGCTTTAGCTAACATAACATTAGCTAAAATAGCAGATCTACAAGCTCGTAGCGCACCACTCGGTGGCGCGCTATGAGCTTGTAGGTCTGCTATTTTCTTTAAATCGAAGAACGGCTGACATAGAAACATAGCTTTTTCAGAAAACTGTCAGGATTTAGAAGACATTTTTAGAATCTGATCTCAGGTCAAAATGGGTCAAATCAGACAAAGTAATGACCACTCGATGAGTGATCATTCATGCTCATGCATCATAGCCGCCCGGTATATGTTGTCATATTCATAAAAGACATAAATCTATGTTGTTGTGACATCATGTGATTTAGATGAACGGCGTCTATCGACTATCAACTATCAACGACGACTATCAACAACTTTTTTAGCGTTGTTATTTATTTTTTTGGTTGTTTTTTTAATTTTTTCTTGTGTCTCAAAATGTAAGAAACATCATAATTCATATTGTTATGCAATGATGTTTTTCAAATAAACTTGAACTTATCTCTCTCTCTCTCAGAGACAGATCTTTATAAACTTTACCAATGAGAACAACACGCACGCACGTACGCACACACACACACACACACACACACACACACACAAACACACACACACACGCATGCACAAACGGGTGAAAACAAGCTCTGTGATTTATAAAAACTTGGAATACTTGTTTTTACCGTGCACTTTGTACTACTTTAATACTTTTTCTGCAAGGAGGAGAAAAAAAAAAGGTACAAACTACTTGAAAAAATAATGCGCCTAAGACATATCTACAGTATCTAATTCACATTTTGAAGATCACACCCCTGAAATAGCAGTACAGATGAGTGAAATCAGTAATCCCTGTGATTAGTTTAGGGGTGGTAAAGCTACAGAGCAAAGTCATATCCTTTTCTCTCCAGTCTCTCCACACAGACTGCTGGCTCACGCAACTTTCAACAGTCCGTGCAACAGCAGTGTGAAGAAACTACCCTCGGATGACCCCACCCACACACACACACACACACACACACACACACACACACACACACAGACACAGACACACACACACACACACACACTTTGGTTTCATCTTTGCAGTCACGTGACACGGTCCAATACTCTTAAATCAAATTAGTTGAAGCATTATCTAGCTTGCTCCTTAGCAGAAATGGAAATGCAAAAACATATTTCAACGTATATTTTAGTGAATGGAAATGACAAATAGATGACTGCTTCCTGTTGCGATTTAAAGGGGGCAAAGTTACAGACTCTAGAGCAGTGGCAGCCATGTTGTGGTGCCACTGCCACAGTTTTTTCCCCCATGGAGATTTGGAACTATATTTATATAAATTATTTTAAGCCTAGAAACAAGCCATGATCCAGGATCCTGCAGTGAATCATGACCATAGAACCTATGATTCCGTGAGAGAAATAAAGGAAAACAATCACACCTGTGTGAATCGAGCGGTGCAACTGTACCGTGTAGGGGTGGGGGTGGGGGGGGGAGTCCCCAGGGGGTGCCCGCAACATCCAGACACACAGGAACACGCCCAGGCACAGTTCCGGCGAGCCTTCCCACATCCAAAACGGTTGAGAAATTAGTTACTGTGTTGTAGCTTTCCGTGCTCGGACACAGAGCTTTCCGTGCTCGGACACAGAGACAGACACACATACGTACATGTACATATGTATGTATAGGGACACACATAGCTGCGTAATGGAGCGGAGGCAGCGCTCAAAAGTAATAACAACAACATATATAGCTTGATTCTAGGCTCAAAATAAATGATATCAATATTTTTTTCAAATCTCTATTGGAAAAGCACATTGTGTGGCACCACAACATTGCATTCGAAGATTGTGGAAGAGCTGTCTGGCATGAGAGAATATCGCCTCAAAGTAATTTTGGGCTGAAATGGAATAGACTTCAATAGAGAGATGAGGCATTTAATCATCAGCAGCACTCTTCTTAACCCATTCTGACCGGGCACCCATTTTGGTGTTAGCATCATGTTACGCTTTATGTATTGAAAAATAGCAGATCTACAAGCTCATATCGCGCCACCGAGTGGCGCGATACGAGCTTGTAGGTCTGCTATTTTTGAAAAATTCGAAGAACGACTGACATTTTTAGAATCTGATCTCAGGTCAGAATGGGTTCATCAGACCAGTGTGTGTCCCGTGGAAACCTCGTATGAATCTGATCTCAGGTCAGAATGGGTTAATCAGTGAGTCCCGGTGTTATTGAGCTGAAATATGCAAATCTGAGAGTGTACAAATCTAAACAAAAGGACCAGCACTACGGTTAAAAAAGAACACTGAGGATGTTTTTAACAAGTGATTCATGGCTTCAAGGATCAGCACAGAGAGTACTGTAATCATACTGTGATAGTTGATACTAAAGGCTCCCTCACAAAGCAACATGAACCATACTCTTGAAGCTTGTTTCGGGGAAACATATAGACTTCACATGATCGTAAATGGTGCATTTGGCGTTTTACATAGATTGTGCATCAATTCACCCATTCTCACACGCATTCATACACCGATGGCGGCGGAAACCATGCAAGGCACCAACCAGCACATCAGGAGCAATTAGGGGTTCAGTGTCTTGCAGGGCTGCATGGGTTCCCTTATAGCGCTATGTTCCCTGAATTAGAGTTGTGTCATAGTTGTGTTTAGCTCATTACAACTTCTAGATCAGTGGTTCCCAAACTTTTTCATGTCAAGGACCCCCAAATTGACACTAATTAGCCTTGCGGACCCCCCCCATTAGAAGATATATGCCAAGGACCCCCATAAGAGAAGATTCTTATACGGCTCTAGCGGTGATTCTCAACCCGTTTAATTTTAAGGACCCCCCAGTTTGACATGCATTACGCTACGGACCCCTCATTTAATGTCATTTCTATCTTTGGGACCCTCAATTTATATTGTAAAATCAATGTTAATTTAACTCTGAGAGTTAGTGTACTACATTTGGTTCCATTTGTACGCTCTCAGAGTTACAGAGCCATAAGGGTCCATTTGGTTCCAAACTATCATTTAGCTGGCGACCCCCTGGAACTCCCTCAAGGACTCCTAGGGGTCCCCGGACCCCACTTTGGGAAACACTGTTCTAGATGTTATTGGACAGACATGAAGAATTTTTCTTGTAAATGAATGCCCTTAAAGTAGGGCCTGTACTTCACCGTACTACAGTGTCACACACAAATAGCAAAAATAGCCAATCTTCAAGCTGGCTATTCTAGTGATGATCATGTGATGCACTGCGAACTTGTAGATCTGCCACATTTCAAGTGAAAGTGGTTAAGTGTGTCTGTGGGTTTCATCAATATTTGCCAAGTGAAAAGAGGAAGAGCTTGTGGATAAATAATAACTTCACTGGATCTATTGGAACAGAGGCTCTTTTTTTCCCATTTCCTGAGAGTAACATTTGGACATAAAAAACTGCGACGATATTATGTGAACTTCCTTGTGCTACTGGCACTGCACTAGAAATGTGGTGCTGATCGCTCTGTATGGCTCTCCTACATGAGGCACATAATAAACATTTAGCAATATTATTTCATTTTAATAAGCTATCAAATTGTCACCCTTTAAACACGAGGGACCCTGCAAAAAGACTGCAGCTCTGATCACCTGACGGTTGTAAAGGAATCATTCGATTATACCCGACACTCTGCGGTTTGTAGCTTCATATAGTCATTCTGACAATTCGAGAGCGTGGTGGTTCTTGAATCGTGACAATGCAAAGACGATAGCATTGGGATGATGTGCCTAAGTGAATTCACTCCTGGGCATTATTTCCTGGCACTGTCATCTGTGCTGTGGCTCAAAGGGAACAGATGTGGCCCGTTCAAATAATACTAACACTAGTGAAGATAAATCCATCACCCAAATAAAAAGGACCAAATTGTTCACGACTACTGTTACCTTTTGGTTGCACAAAACTGCAATTGAATCCATCTATATGGGTGAACTATAAACCATTATAGACAAACTGGTTCGTAAAAAATATAGCCATTCTTTTTTTCTTTTTGATGAAGGAAATTGATCAAGCATTTCAAACATAAGTAAGTAAGCCCTCTGGCAAATGTCATGCCCTATAGAAGTCTTTTATAATAAAAACAACCGTGGCTTATTATCACATCATTTTTAAACAATTACAAGAGATACAGTAGCTTCACGTCAGAAATGTGGACTGGACATGTTCAGCCCCGGGTCCTGAAAATGTACAAATAAAACCTACACCTCATACATTTTAAGTTATGTCACACAATATAATAGCTGCCTCTTGATGATTCATAGATAGATTAACACAAATCCCCACTATTTTTGTTCTAATTTAAATTCTGAAATGTTCTGTCAAATTATTAATAATTGTCCTTAGGCCTATCATTCTTTCTATTTTCTGGATATATCTCAGAGATTCAGGAAACAAATTCTCAATAAAGTGTTTTAGTCTTTTTTTTGGAAGGATACTTGCTGGGATACTGGGCAAACCCAGACCCCACATAGTATCATCATCAGTGTTCATTTGGCAAGCACATCGTATCGGCCGATTCCAGTTGTTTTTAGATTAAATCGGCATCGGTTCGATTAATCAATCGACCAAAAATGTCTCATCGGCACATATCCCTATACCTCATAGTTGTGTCTAGGACAGGAGGTACAGGAGGTGGTTCTAGAGTTCAGGATCTAAACAACTGCTACAATATCTGGCCACACCGCACACATCAACACATATTTAACAAATGTCAACAGTAAGCATCACATTCCTCCTGCTGCTCTGACTGACAGCAGTGTCTGACAACTCACAGACAGCCACAATATTGAAATGTTACGGCCTGGGCCTCGTTTATTCCCCCCCCCCCCCCCCCCTGTCCTTGACCTTTCCACCCGGCCAGCCCTATTGCTATAGACTTTGTCAAAACAGATTTTACTGTCCCTTCGGCCAGGTCAGGACCCCGCTGACCACAAAACAGACTGAAAGCCAAACGCCGGACAGCTGGCAGAGCCGGCTGAATTGACTTTTGGTCCCTGAAGGAAGGCTAATCAAACACTGTCACGGAGGAGATGAGCTAACAATGACACAATCCATCAATCGGTCCATCGAGTGACCAATTAGATACTCGCCGTCCAATAGAAATGTCCCTTTCATCCACCAGTGATAAAGGTGTCCTTTTGGACTCTGCTCCCGTGATCCAAGAAAGTGGCACGACAATGACATTTTGGTAGCAGGCAGGCAGCAGGTCCAAACAGAGAAATGATTGGGCCCCTGAAAACCTCAATTAAGGGCCTCGACATGCTATTTTATTTTACATGAAGGCATGCTTTCTCTCTGGAACACATCATGCAAACTGAGAGTTTAGTGGCGTTAGGTAGGCACTCGATCAATCAATCACTCACACACACACACACACACACACAGCACGCACTTACATACCCATCCAGCACAGACACACCCACACATGCACAGTCGTGCACAGACGCACACACACACACACACACACACACACACACACACACACACACACACACACACACACACACACACACACACACACACACACACACACACACACACACACACACACACACACACACACACACACACACACACACAACTACAGCATGTGTACAAGTTGGAAACCCTAGGCTGGCTTTGTGGCTTGACATCCAGTTCAGGCCCAAAACCACAAAAAACAAGACAGGCTGCGTGATAACACTGACCTGCAGCACAGCGATGACATAAGCAACCAGGCTGCATCTAATCCAAACAATAGAATAGTTTGGTGCATCCCTCTACGTTTCAGGGGTTCCCAAACTGTGGTGTGTGTGTGTGCCCCCCTTGTGCTGCACGAACACCCTCTAGGGGAGTGCGTGACATGAAGAGGGTAATGGCGGTTATATGGTGTTATTTAACACAAACTCATACATTTTAAGTTATGTCACACAATATAATAGCTGCCTCTTGATGATTCATAGATAGATTAACACAAATCCCCACTATTTTTGTTCTAATTTAAATTCTGAAATGTTCTGTCAAATTATTAATAATTGTCCTTAGGCCTATCATTCTTTCTATTTTCTGGATATATCTCAGAGATTCAGGAAACAAATTCTCAATAAAGTGTTTTAGTCTTTTTTTTGGAAGGATACTTGCTGGGATACTGGGCAAACCCAGACCCCACATAGTATCATCATCAGTGTTCATTTGGCAAGCACATCGTATCGGCCGATTCCAGTTGTTTTTAGATTAAATCGGCATCGGTTCGATTAATCAATCGACCAAAAATGTCTCATCGGCACATATCCCTATACCTCATAGTTGTGTCTAGGACAGGAGGTACAGGAGGTGGTTCTAGAGTTCAGGATCTAAACAACTGCTACAATATCTGGCCACACCGCACACATCAACACATATTTAACAAATGTCAACAGTAAGCATCACATTCCTCCTGCTGCTCTGACTGACAGCAGTGTCTGACAACTCACAGACAGCCACAATATTGAAATGTTACGGCCTGGGCCTCGTTTATTCCCCCCCCCCCCCCCCCCCCTGTCCTTGACCTTTCCACCCGGCCAGCCCTATTGCTATAGACTTTGTCAAAACAGATTTTACTGTCCCTTCGGCCAGGTCAGGACCCCGCTGACCACAAAACAGACTGAAAGCCAAACGCCGGACAGCTGGCAGAGCCGGCTGAATTGACTTTTGGTCCCTGAAGGAAGGCTAATCAAACACTGTCACGGAGGAGATGAGCTAACAATGACACAATCCATCAATCGGTCCATCGAGTGACCAATTAGATACTCGCCGTCCAATAGAAATGTCCCTTTCATCCACCAGTGATAAAGGTGTCCTTTTGGACTCTGCTCCCGTGATCCAAGAAAGTGGCACGACAATGACATTTTGGTAGCAGGCAGGCAGCAGGTCCAAACAGAGAAATGATTGGGCCCCTGA
Organism: Protomyctophum bolini; assembly: GCF_963924005.1. NCBI lineage: Eukaryota > Metazoa > Chordata > Actinopteri > Myctophiformes > Myctophidae > Protomyctophum > Protomyctophum bolini. The sequence goes on along the minus strand of NC_137874.1, from coordinate 8,360,210 downwards.
AAACCTCAATTAAGGGCCTCGACATGCTATTTTATTTTACATGAAGGCATGCTTTCTCTCTGGAACACATCATGCAAACTGAGAGTTTAGTGGCGTTAGGTAGGCACTCGATCAATCAATCACTCACACACACACACACACACACACAGCACGCACTTACATACCCATCCAGCACAGACACACCCACACATGCACAGTCGTGCACAGACGCACACACACACACACACACACACACACACACACACACACACACACACACACACACACACACACACACACACACACACACACACACACACACACACACAACTACAGCATGTGTACAAGTTGGAAACCCTAGGCTGGCTTTGTGGCTTGACATCCAGTTCAGGCCCAAAACCACAAAAAACAAGACAGGCTGCGTGATAACACTGACCTGCAGCACAGCGATGACATAAGCAACCAGGCTGCATCTAATCCAAACAATAGAATAGTTTGGTGCATCCCTCTACGTTTCAGGGGTTCCCAAACTGTGGTGTGTGTGTGTGCCCCCCTTGTGCTGCACGAACACCCTCTAGGGGAGTGCGTGACATGAAGAGGGTAATGGCGGTTATATGGTGTTATTTAACACAAACTGATAAATCCGGTAAACCACTGTTGTAAGGAGATGTATAGAGTGCAGTGACATTCTGGGATTATTTGCCATAATCATATTTAAAAAATTATCATTTTCGGCCAAATACAATGAGACTAAAGGTTTCTTTACTAACAGAAACTTTAAGACATTGTCAATTAGCCCCTGATCCTGCCAACTATGTGCACTAAATCAGGCTACCTACATATTGTACTGTTCATTTACAATGTGTCTCAAAACAATCAGCAACAACAATAGAATGTACCAATATACAGTGCATCATGTCACTTATAGCTCAGGGCAGGGCTCTATCCAACTGTCTATTAATGCCACTTAACCCCAAACAGACTTTCATTAGTCCTTGGACCCCTATTTTAAATTGTTTTGTCCTATGAACCCTCATATGAAAGTAGGTTTTGGTTTGTTTGTTGACTTGGGACCCCCTGCAACCTCCTTAATGACCACTGGGGGTCTCCAGACTACATCTGATTCTGTTGTGAGCTCAGACTGTTACCTCTCACAATCTTCAAACATATCCATCTTATATTAGTGATGTAAAGTTAGTATACATTTACTTAAGTACTGTACTGGACCATTTTTAGGTATTTGTACTTTACTTTGAGTATTTCCAATTTCCAGTAGTTTTTCTTCTAAACTCCACTACTCTCCAGTCTCCACTAATCTCAGGGGTAAATATTGTACTTTTATTTGAAAACTTGAGTTACTAGTTCATTTGTAGATTTGTGATTATCATTAAGTGTGAGCTACAAGCTCACAATGTGTCGCACTGTAAGTTAAGTCACATTGTGAGCTTGTAGATCTGCAATTTTCAAAAGATGTTTTAAGTGAAACATGCGAGTACTACATTCCACCACTGGCTACAGCTACACTACAGCAGTGGTTCCCAAAGTGGGGTCTGGGGACCCCCAGGGGTCCTTGAGGGAGTTCCAGGGGGTCCCCAGCTAAATGATAGTTTGTAACCAAATGGACCCTCCATTTATACACTATAAATTGGGGGTCCCCGAGATATAAATGTCATTAAATGGGGGTGGTGGGGGGGTCTGTAGCCTAATCTAATGGCTTGCATGTCAAACTGGGGGTCCTTGAAATTAAACAGATTGAGAGAGCCGTAAAAATCTCCTTTTATGGGTGTCCAATGTCCATGCATGGCATATCTTTTCTAATGGGGGTCCGCGGGCTAAAAAGGTGTATTAATGGAGCTCTCACCTCCATAATGTCTTCACTCACAGTCACATCCTTGGGTGATGGAGTGAGGGCTGCAGCTGCGCCTGCATCACACTCTGTCTGCATCATGGTGATCTGGTCTGCACCTAAAGGCAGTGTGTGTTGTTTCACATTACTTTAATTTGGTGTTCAAATTATATAGGCTACACATAACACATGACGTATGTAACACTCACACAACTTTGTGTAAACAATGACCTCAGTGCTAGGTCATTGTTAGCTAGCAGCTAGCAGCTACTACACACAACAATAATTAATTTAGTTAGTTAGCCTCACGCACTCCTATGGCTTTCCTGAATTAGGAATCCTAATATTCCCAATATGCGTTGTATCTAACTCTATGAAAGTTCAAAGTTTACGCATTGACGCATTAGCTGAGGTCTACTCCTGCTCAAGAATATGAACACTGTTAGCTTGAATATCAATTAGCATATTAAGTTGAGTTGAAGTTCACCTGGCTGTCTTTGGAGACATTTGTTTCTTTTTCTTTTCTTTATTGGTGTCTCAGCAGCTCTCTACTTCCGTGTCCTTCTTCTTCACCAACCTAACCGAAATAAACTGCATACGTAACCTGACGAACTATAGCCTAGGCAGTTTTAGGCATAGATTTAGGCACCTGTGTGGGGTTATTATAAACAAAGGGTACCTGCGCCGCTGGTGTAGTGGTATCATGCAAGATTCCCATTCTTGCTACCCGGGTTCGATTCCCGGGCGGCGCACAGGTTTTTCTGATTAATTGAAAATGGAGGACCCTGACGTAAACAAGTCTTATAATTAATAGTGCTTTTTCTGGTTTTTATCCTCGTAGAAGTGTTTGTATTGACCTGTACTTTCTATTGAACTAGTCTGTACCCATTCTACATACTGTGAATAAAATAAAATGTTCAATCAATCAATCAATCATGACATAAACCCATAGCATAATACTGGCCCCCGTGAAAAAGGTGGACCCTTTTGTAAACAAGTGTAATGCTTTATGGTGTCGTCCACTCACAGTTAATAGTTTTTGTATTGAGACAGTTGTGCTTGAAATGTACTGTAATTCTGCAAAGTGCAAACTGTTAATAAATACTTAAGTCAATCAATCAACCCCCCCCCCCCCCCCCCCAAAAAAGTCTGAGTCGTGGGAGTAATGTAGCTCCAGAAGGTGGCAGTAATGCAATGCAACACCGCAAAGCTTCGCCCTCACGTTCCAAAAGAAGAAGAGGCATCCCCTCCTCCCCTTAGCAACAGAAGCAAGATGGCAGCGTCCACTAACGCGGAGCAGTCTCTGGAGGCATCGACGCCGTTGAAGATACCCAAGACAGAAGTCCCGTCGCCCGAATCGGAGGATCTGAGCGACAGCAACCAGTATCACTCCAACTCGTCCACGCCCAACCGCTTCTCGCCTCTGAACGTCAGCACGGGGAGCGGCGGCGGCGGTGGTCGCGGCTGCCTGGCCTCATCCTCGAATAGCTTCACCGCCTGCCGAGGAATGTCGTGGACCCCGTCCGAGACGAACGCCCTCATCGCGGTGTGGGGTAACGAGAGGCTGACGGAGGCGCGGATGCAGCAGCTGGAGGTGGCGGGCACCGTGTTCTCCGGCAAGGCCCCCGGGCCTGCCATGTACGAGCGGGTCTCCAGAGCCCTGGCGGAGCTGGGCTACGAGAGGACGCCGTCCCAGTGCCGGGAGAGGATGAAGGTAAACGGGGGGGCAGGAGGATGCTGATGCACATCATCATAGGCTGCTGCTGTCCTCGCTTGCAACATCTCACTCACTCACCCCCCCCCATTCAGCCTGTTGACTGGTCTTAGACAACACTTGCACAGCAGCACTGTACAGTTACTGATGATACAGATTGCAAAGACGATTGCAGAATGCAAATGGTATAGATGGAGCATCACCCATCCCCAAATGATGTCTGCAGACGCTCATGATGATGATTAATTCAATTCTCGGGTTCCATGATCACAATTCATTCACTCATACCTTTTGCTTGTCTCATTTGTCTGGGCAATCATAATATTATTTGGTCTATCAAGGTTCAAGGTTTCTTTATTTTGTCTCCCGAGGGAGAAATTTGTCTTGGACCCCAAGGACCCGCCCTGCAGCATACAGATACAATGCAATACAATACAAGACAACAAAGACACACAGTGACCCGTACAACATTAAAATACCACACACCATTGTACGTAGTGCAAAAGAGGGGAAGAACATCACCTCAAAACCTTCGACCCCTACCCTGTCTGCCCTCTGCAAGGACTCTGTTAAGGAGTGTGATTGACAGAGGGACAAAGGAAAGCTTGTAGCTATTATACTTGCACGCATGGACCTCGTACCTCCTACCTGATGGCATTAGCCGATACTCGGGGTATAGTACATGGGAGCGGTCAGACACCATTTTCTTAACCTGTCCAATGGTGGCCTGCTCAAAGATGACCAGCGGGGGGTGATCGGAGGTGTAGACATAGACATACCCATGATCTTCCCTGCCATTTTGGCTAATCTAAGGATCTCAGATTTGTATGTATGTATCTCTGTCGCATAATGCATTTAATGTGGTCAGTCAATAAGGGGCGAAGGATTTAGCTGATCATAAAAGAGAGTAGACTTTTGAAACCAAGCAGGTGGATTTCAGGATCCGCTCCAATGTGCCTGCCAATAAGCATATACCTGGAATAGCTTATCCTTTTTGCAATTAGTACTTTCTAAGCACATGAAAACAGTGTGAGAGAAGGAACACATTCATCATCTTCTTATAACGGTCCATTCATTCATACATTGGGAGGTGAAGCGGCGAACAGTCAACGCCAGCATCCTCACACACCACTGGAGATACAGTATCTGTCTGTTTGTTGTAGAACAGTTTACAAAATGTGTACCGTTACTTGCTAATGTGCTAACTTGGTGGTAGGTAATGAGTAATCAATCGCCAACATATGACATATAAGAGATATACCGGTATATGTAATGAGGACATACAGTACAGTATACAACAATGATCTAATCCAATTAAAATATATTATGTTCCACTAAAATGACATTACTTTGGTGTTTTAAAGCATTACTAGACCTGTACGTGCCCGTCGCAGTCGGCCACCGGCCTACTTGGGAACGATGCAACTTGGGAACCTAATGATATACGTTGTCATAGCACATTATGTTATACTTTAGCTATTGAAAAAATAGCACATCTACAAGCTTGTTGTAGGTCTGCTATTTTTGAAAGATCGTGAAAATGTGTCGCAAATCTGGAATATATATATTCTTTTAGAGCGAACGTTTCTGCATATGATTCTAGGCGTCCTTGACATGAAATAGTAGGCCTATGAGAACCACAAATAGAAACATGGGGTTTCTTTCTCCAGAAAACTCAGGATTTAGAAGACATTTTGTAGAATCGAGCTCCGGTCTAAATGGATTGAAGCTACGGGGGACGTACTACTACTATAGCCTGGTTGATGACACAATAACATCCTCCTCTCATGTCACCCCGTCCTAGACACTGCGGCGGTGCTACAGCCGCGTGAAGGAGCACGGCATCGGGAAACGGAAGAGCAGCTACTCCCTGGAGCAGCTGGAGAAGGTGTTCGGACAGGGAGGCTGGGACTCCCAGAGCTGTGCTCCGGTGCTCATCAACAGCAGCGGCCTGTACCAGGAGATGGAGTCGGACAGCAGCACCCTGGAGGACTTCTCGCAGGAGGACTGGTGTAACCAGGTCCTGGCCTCCGCCTTCCAGGAGGGCGACATGGAGGCTGGTGAGTGACTGTGTGTGTGACTGTGTGTGTGTGACTGTGTGTGACTGTGTGTGACTGTGTGTGTGTGTGTGTGTGTGTGTGTGTGTGTGTGTGTGTGTGTCCTTTTTCACTGAAGAAAAATAAATGGAAACTACATGAAAACTACAGTATATGATGACTAAAAGTAAGACTAAATGTATTGACAATTTTGTCAGCAGATAAAAACTAGACACATTTTTTAGGAAGGGACTAGTGGACAGGAGATCCAGTGTAAGTCATTTTACACTTGGTTGCATGCTGAAAATAGCAGATCTACAAACTCACAACGCGTCACACTGCGACGCGTTGTGAGATGGTAGATTTTCATCGTAAAATCAGTCATTACGACGGCATCAAGGCCCACCAAAATACATTTTAGTCTAAAATCTTATGACATTTAGTTGACTAAAACTAAACTAACACTAAAACATTCCGGGTGACTAAAATGTGACTAAAACTAAATGAAAACTATTCAAGAGACTATGACTGAAACTGAAATCAAGAAACCAAAAACAACACTGGTGTGTATGCTTGCGTGCGTGTGTGTGTGCGTGTGTGTGTGTGTGTGTGTGTGTGTGTGTGTGTGTGTGTGTGTGTGTGTGTGTGTGTGTGTGTGTGTGTGTGTGTGTGTGTGTGTGTGTGTGTGTGTGTGTGTGTGTGTGTGTGTGTGTGTGTGTGTGTGTGTGTGTGTGTGTGTGTGTGTGTGTGTGTGTGTGTGTGTGTGTGTGTGTGTGTGTGTGTGTGTGTGTGTGTGTGTGTGTGTGTGTGTGTGTGTGCATGCTTGCGTGTGTGTGTGCATATAGTGAGGGGTAATTGTTCACAATGTTCCCAGCACAAGTATAATAATAGAATTTCAGAAATCTATATTTTGAAAGGCCAATTTCCTGGTCGTCACAAGAAGAAACGTGGTTGTTTCATGGTTTAAAAAGGAGTTCTAGTGTTAGGATTCTGCATTTTTTTTAGAGGTTAGGTTTAAGGGTGTCACTGACTGAAAATGGTACATCCAATGTGACCCATTGTGAGCTCAAAGATAGGCTATTGACGTGGGTTAGAGTTAAAAAAAAAGTCAAGCAAATTGTTAAAATGGCATTTAGAAAATTGGTGTAGTTAGTCTCATATCGGAGTGGGCAGACAGGATTGAGTGACACAGTAAAAAGAGAGTTGATCTCTAGTTTTGTGTAAATTGCGTTTGTGCTCCTTTTATTTCCAGAAGAAATCCAGGCGCCTAGAGTGCTGCAGAGCCAACCAGAGCTTTCAGAAGAAACGCAGTAAGTCAGTTTGGACCGAGGCTAGTTTGGACATAAACCAAGTTGATTATGATTTTCCTCAATGGATTCTTTAAAGTTCCATTATCCAGGAGATGTAAATCATGGCATGGCTAAGGGGCTTTCTATTTTAGAATGAAAAACAAATCGGGTATGAATAAAGCAGATTTTAGTTTGATGTACTTATTCAGTTTGAGCCATTCATTTGTTTTAAACTTGAAACGTATAACTTCATGACCGATTACAGTTTCTTACGGTTGGTTGTTGTGATTAATGATATTGTCTGCATTTTTGTGTAGAAAACGGGACATGATGCAGAATGTAATGCGCATCCTTGAGTCGGTGGAGCTCAAGTGGGAACACTTCCAGACCTGGACGGAGTTCTCGAGGCTGCACCTCTCCAACAAGCTGGCTATCTTTGGCGTGGGCTACAACACGCGCTGGTGTGAGAACGTGCGCTACCACTACGCCGAGATCAGTTCCCAGGTGCCTCTGGGCAAGCGGCTCCGCGAGTACTTCAACCCGGAGAAGCCAGAGGGCCGCATCGTCATGACCAAAGTGCAGAAAATGAACTGGAAGAATGTTTACTACAAGTTCCTGGACATCACAATCAGTGAGGCTCGCTGCTTGGAGCTGCACATGGAAGTGGACTGGATCCCCGTGGCCCAGTCCAGAGTGGCCGTCTGCAACAAGGGCACCTCCTCCCAGTACCTCCTACCCGGGGACATCCCCAAGACCTACGGACTCTACGCCATCGGCCACGAGGTGCTGACGCCTTCGAGAGACGCGGCTCGGATGTCGCCGCACGGCCACGAGCACGGCTTGCAGCGGTGTGACTCCGAGTCGGATGGCATGATGATGGCGGCGTGCCTGGACGGCGGCGGAGACGGAGAGGGGATGATGATGATGGGGGAGAGGACTGGGGCTAAAGTCACTTACTGCTATCTAGGCATAGCCGAGGACAGGACCGTACAGCAGTGTCTCTTCCAGCACTTTCAGGCCTCGGGCAAGCACTACGTCCACGGGGAGTCGTCGGCGGCCGTCACCCGTTTCCTGCAGGACAACTGTCGCCCCGGCGCCGCGACGGGGCAGGACGGAGAAGGAGCCGACGGCCCGTGTCAGCGCTCGGCTATTTACGTAAAGTTCATAGAGGTGGAGCTGGACTTCCTCTCGGCAGGCTCCCTGGTGGAGTGTCTAGAAATCGCCATCGGCTACTCTTTAAAGTATAACAGCAAAGAGACGTTGTAACTTTGTGTCCAATGTTTTTAAAGATTGCCTCGACTTGAAGGATGTGGCTAAACCGGTCCAGTCTGTTATAAGCGTGGATGTATGTGCGAAAAAAATCTTGTCAAAATCAATTTCTCTTGCCTTGTCAGCCATGTTAACCCACTTTTGATATTTTGCACACATCATTTATTCGTGTGTGCAATAGTTATACACAGTGCGGGTTAATGCATTGTGTGCAAACGCAGGGACACGTGGCTTCAGTATTGCAAAGTGTGTTTTTGTCCAAGAAATATGTGCTAATTATTCCTGCTACTATGTGCACTACAAGAGTGGCACTGTGTTGGTCTAGTATCAGCGAATATTGCCTCATCAGGGAGTATATGGGAACGATAAGGTGACTTGTGCAGTGCAGGATACATCTGTGTACCTCAGTGGGGTGTGCAGCTGAGCTAGCGTGTACGTCCACTGGAACTGCCTTTTCTTTGACTGTTGAGGTCTGTATTCATAGAGCATTTAAGACTATTTGCTAGTTTTATGTACCGGTATGTCCTGTGTAGCAGAACAACGGAGGCCATTTTGGGGTCTGTTGTAGGGCTGGTCGATATGACTTAAAAATGTAATCGACATCACGATTATTTCCAAATGAACTGCACCTGTGTTTACAGACCACTCAAAAAAAAGAGTTTGGCAGAAAGTGGAGAACGGATTAATTGGTTGGCTTTTTTTTTCTTTCAATCCACAACCTTGTGGATTGTATTCAGAAAGCCTAAACCTAGTTTATAATTTTAAAGTACAAATTAGCCCTAAATTGTATAGTCAGGTTATGACTAAAAACATCACTATTCATTCATTAGTTAGAGGTGAACTCTATAGCAGTATTCTGATACTTTATGAATACATTCTCTGAGATTATGTGCAATGTGCCAGGAAAGGACTGTGGTTGAAGAATTATTGGATTTTGGACCGTTGAATGAATCCATTAATGTTCACACTTATTAAATCTACAGTATATATATATATATATATATATATATATATATATATACACAGTACATATATAATATATATTTAAAAAATATTGATGTTGAGCATTCCAGCTTTTGTGATCTTGCAACGTTCATTCGTTTCAGTATATTAATATATTTCTTATTTTATTGGTTAACACCATTTCTTGTTATTGTTTTGCGGTCACAGTCTTGTATGTTTACATATTTTGAAAAAAATAAATGGGACACTGGCTGTCATTTGCCACTCATTGAGAAAGCTTTGACTTTTTTTGGAGTGAAATATGTGCTGACAATCTGTCCCCATAGGGGTCTATACTAAGTTACAATGTGTCCTGTTGCGACACTTGCAGAATTCACTATCTTTGCCGAATGTTCGTCCCAAAATAGGGAGGGACCCTAGGTGTCATATGGTTAAGCATCTGGCTATCCTAGACCAGTGGTTCCCAAACTGAGGAAGTTCCAGGGCGTCCCCAGCTAAATCAAACCAAATGGACCCTTATGGGTCTGTAACTCAGTTCCTTGCTTAGGGTTCCATTTGTACACTCAGAGTTAAATTAACTTTGATTTTAAAATATACATTTAGGGGTCCCAGCTAAATAAATGCTATTAAATGGGGGACCATAGCCTAATTCAGGTCAAACCTGGTCGTCCTTGAAATTAAATGGGTTGAGAATCACTGCTAGAGCTGTACAAATCTTCTCTTATGGTGGGTCCTTGGCAAATATTTTCAAATGGGGGTCCGCAGGCTAATGAGTGTCATTTTGGGGGTCCTTGACATGAAAAGGTTTGGGAACCACTGTCTTAGACAAAGTGAAGCATGCAATGCACCCCTAAACTAACTATGCCATATACTGTATAATAGAGCCTATATATATAAATGTTTTTTTAATATTTTTGGCTAGTGGAATGTCAACTGAAAACATATTTACATGCCAAACTCTTTTAGAGGATGATAATGAAATATGTTATAATGTGTTTTTTTCTGAATAGCTACGACAACTGCTTTTCTTTAATTCATAATCATAACTTATTGGAACAAGGGTTCCAGTTTAAGTCATTTATTGAGGAAATATGTCATGTACCAGTTTGGCCAGGAGATGGCAATAGATTGCAATTCATAAAATCCAGATGAGCTGTTGAAAGGAAGAGGTTTAAGGGGAAAAGCTTTGTCACAAATTATTGTAAAAGTGTGGAACATTTATCCACAGTGTGGAAGAGGTGGAGATACTATGCATCTATAAATTATTTGCATAAAGATGAATTAAGTTTACACTATAGAGAATTAGCCAATGACATAAAGTACTCCTGTTAACTTTGAGACTTGTGACAACAAGAGTATATAAAGTGTGTTTGAATATTATCCATGATATGCTTATCTGTTTCTGTACAGGTTAAGGACTTTCTAAAAACCATTGTAGAATAAATTGTTGTAACTTGCAACACCTGTAAGTAGCTCTAGCAGATTCTGCTTGTAGCAAAGCATCTTCAATGTTTACTTCACCTGTAATAGTTCCACAGTGTCTTATACTTGAATGGCCCAATTGTTTTTTATTTTACCATGCATAGCTTTACTATACACAGTGAAATACTCAGTGTTCATTCATGCATTTGTAACTTAAGTTAAGAGTGTACAAATGTAACCAAATTGACCTTTGTACACATGTGTAATTGTCCACTATATCAAGTGTGTGATAGTCCAACTTGTACAAGGACACACCAGAGGACACAGATTTGCAGGTCAAACTCATATACTTTGGTTTAGAGTACTTCTGTCTTGCCTCTCGAGAGTCAAGAACCATTGACCCTTCACGGCAAGAAGCAATTAGTTGCGCTTGGAGGCTAGGCCACCAGTCAATGGTTAGCTCATTTCTCACTACATTATCAGTATGAAATTAAGTGAACCGTTTTGCATTGCTGTGAGAAGAAATCACATTCACTCAGTCAAACATTGGAGGGGTGAATTATACTTCCATATGAATCATACTTCCATATGAGAACTTGTATTGAATTGTTAATATATTCACACATTTTATCACCTGATATTAATATAGATAGCAGCAGGTCAATGAAGACAGTGTGGGGCAGGTAGGCCTACAGGTATAGCATATTAAAATTAAAGGACCATACGGATACGGTCCATACCGGCCGGTATCAATACAAAGTAATTTATCCACAGCTTGAGACTTGAGTTCAAGCTGGTGAGAGCTTTTTATTGCTACATCCTGTATACAGTATGAGTATACAGTACACAGGATTTTTGTCCTCTAGTATTGTAGCAGCAAAAATAGCAAAAACGAATTATGGATAAGGAGTTTCACCAGGAGGACGTTATCACATATCGGCCCCAATTCCACTCCCTGCTGAACAGACACCATGATGGTTTCCCACCCCCGGACACCAGGGACGTGGAGAGAGGGCCGATTCATACTCCTATTTTACGGCTGTTTCGGCGCTGTAGTGCCGAAATGATTTCGGCTCGTCAGGAACTTTCAGTAGCACCGAAGAGTCGACTTTAGGACGGTACCGCCCCCCCGAACCTCAAATGACGTCACATTGTAGGCTCTACAGAGCCGAACCGACTTTTATTCGGCTCTAAAATAGGAGTATGAATCGGCCCTACCGCTGTATCGGCGCTATGTAGTGCCGAAATGATTTCGGCTCATCAGAAATTTTCTGTAGCACCAAACTTTAGGACGGTACCCACCCCCCCCCCCCCCCCCGAACCTCAATGACGTCACATTGTAGGCCCTTAGGGCCGATTCATACTCCTATTTTAGAGCCGTCGGTTCGGCGCTGTAGAGCCTACAATGTGACGTCATTTGAGGTTCGGGGGGGAAACAGCGGTAGAATAAGAGTATGAATAGGCCCTTAGAGAGGCAGGTAAGAGGGCACTTTTGAACAAAAATAGTGCATCCGTGGTCTGGAGAGGGCAGTTGTTTTACAGACGGGTAAAAGGGCAGGGGCCTGAAGCTCCCTTTGATGTCTATGTGTGCACGTCCCTGCCGGACACAGATCGTGCTTGTTGAGATGCAGCCCGGCCAAGCCAGATGAAGAGGATTAAAACGCCACTCTTCAAAGGTGGTGGGCAGGAACTTTACTTCTGCCACCATGACACAATAATCTAAGTTCTGAAAATAATACTAATACTAATGATAACAAATTAATAAAATGTATAGTCCACACACCATCATCATAATAATGAACAATCTCTCATTGTAAAGAACACTCATGGTATGTTCACACCAGCAGCACAAGAAAAGGCCTTTCCCAGAGAGCTTTTTCTCTGAAAAGGGAAGAAAAAGAACTACAATATTACTATGTGTAGACCAGAGTGGAGAGTATAGGAGAGTATAGCGAGTCAGCGACACGTTATGATCTTGTCGCAAAGTGGGTGCCCTATGGGCTATAGTTCCACACATTGTTCCTATGGCTGGAACTATCCCATTGAGATAGAATGAGCACTTCCACATTCCATTGTTACAATGGGAGTCAACGCTAGTGTCACCACTCTCTTACTATATTACTCTGGTGTAGACTAGTGGGGTTGGTTTCCAGCTTGGTGCAAATCACTACGCATGGAATCAGGGCTGGATTAGCACCTCTGACTGAGGGCCCATGGGCACTGAAGCTCAAAGGGTCTTCTCTTTTTTTCCCCTTTTTTTTAAGATATGTTTTTGCGGCTTATGCCTTTTTATTGGTTTTTGAAGGGACAGACAGTAGGCTGACAGGAAACGGGAGAGAGATGGGGGGATGACATGCAGTAAAGGCCTTGTCGGGCTCGGGAGTCGAACCCGCGGCACACTGCGACTGGATTACCAGTCGGGTGCCCAGACGGTTACGCCACCGCCTGGGCAGGGTCTTCTCTTTTGCCGGTTTCACGCGGTTATTTTGTATATAATTATACTTTTATGGAATGTACCAAACACCAATAACAAAGTTTTAAAATAGTAGGTGTAGCTGTGGATGTAATAAAGATTGAGAAACTAAAAATGCATCAATCTGGAAGATTGATACATTTCGAAGTTGGAAGAGACAAGCCCAGGCCGTGTGTGTCCACAAATTTTGTCCTACACAAACATTGAATTCCCATTGACAATGAATGGAGAATTTTACGTCATAGTAAATAGACAGTGTCTATTTTCCGTCATGATGATAGAGGGCTCACGTCACACTTAATTTAATTTGATTTGATGTTTTTGCATAGTACTGTGTATATTTGTATGTCATTAAATGTTCTGATTAATTGGAAATGTAGGACCCCAATGGAAACAAGCCTTAGTGCTTTCTTGTTTTTTTATCCTCTTGCCTTACCCAGACCTTGTATTGAACTGTGCTTTCCATCCTGTGCCTATATTCTACAAACTGTTGATATCGTTTTCAATCAATCAATCAATGACAGAGGTGTGTGTTTCCCCTCCCCCCGCCTGTCAACGCTGCTGCTGTGCAACAGCTGCTGCTTGGAGTCACCTGGAGCTCGCACTGCTGGACCACAACTCGCTCATTAATTAAGATATATCAATAGGCAAGGCCTGCCAGTAAGAAAATAAAACTATATATAGAGACTACGATGTATTAGATAATAGGTTTATACTGTTTTATAATACTGTTGGAGGAAGGATGCTGGTGGCAGCCCAGTGTAGGCTACAGTAGGTGTGTGTAGCCTACCTAGCTCTGGTCCATAGCTCCAATGCGTTGCATTCAGAGCTATGTTACCGATGACTTCCAAGGCTCGCATGAATGCAGACCAGCCTTGTCTTTAGCGTAAATAAAAAGAACGTTTTTTGCTACTCACCAAAACAAAGGCGGGTTGTGTCATTAGAAAGCCTACTTTCCCCCACCACACGTATAAACGGTACTTTTTGGCCAGAAAGGGATTTTATTTTAATTTTAATAGGGCGCAGCGGAGTAAGTATTTATTTCCCGGTGGCCAAAAAGTACCGTTTATACGTGTGGTGGTGGGCTCAGAGTGCTTCCACTAAGGAAAGTAAGCTTTCTATAATGACACAACCGGCCTTTGTTTTGGTGAGCTATGGACAAGCCCGGACGGATCAGGGCCTTCTAAAAGCCACTGGTACAGTGTATGGCTGTATGCGGTTGCATTTTGGAATTCCTCATAGTGTTTATCGTGAAATGATGACAAGCAAAAAAAAATAAGGTGATAGTAGGCTACTACTACCCAATGTGATAGTGCTAATACCTATGGCACCAGCTGAAATAGGATTAAATAATACATTGATCAAAGTGTCACCTGGGTTTAAATAGCTCTGTACTGTAGACAAGGTATTTAAGGCTTATCTAAGGCAGCACTTATACTGCAATACCGGTACTATAAAACTGTAAGAGGGATGTTACATCTCTCTATTTTTATCAGTTAAATGTTTCCATGAGGATACACGCTTGGAATAGTCTTATCATAGGCTACATGCTTCCGCGCAATGCTACATTAAGATAGATCAATTTGTGATTCAAATTCGGGGTCGATCGGACACCACATTTCTGGGGTGTCTTACTTAGCTTACTGCGAGTGTGCAAGCAAAGGATGATGCTGATCGATCAGGCAGCTTCCAAAATTATTGATACACAGACGAGACGGACACAGACAAACATGGACAGGGACGAAAACAAACTCTCCGCCCCCTGCTCTGGCAGCCTAAGGGAGATAATTAGGCTACTGTTTCATTATGGAATGTCAGTGAATAAGATATGGCTGCACACTAGAAAGTAAAATAATGTATACTACTGTACATCCCCAACATACCCTTTAACACATTCTGGACGAGTACCCCTTTTGGCATTTAAGCATTATGTTATACTTTAGCTTTTGAAAAATAGCAGATCTACAAGCTCATAGCGTGGCACCTAGATCTACAAGCTACAAGCTTGTAGATCTGCTATTTTTTTTAAATTGTGAAAATGTGAACGTTTTTTTTTTAACTCAAATCTTGGTTTCTGGGGATCCATGGAACAACATATTTTCAGATGGGGGTCCGCGGCCGAATACATATCATTTTGGGGGTCTTTGACATGAAAAAGGTTGAACACCACATGACGAAGATTTTCAGAAAACTGTTTTTAGAATCGGCCTCAAGTCTAAATGGGTTAGAATGCATTCATCTATCTATGGCATAATGCTGCCCTTATACCCTTATAGTACGTTGTAAAATCATCCTTGACCAAAAAGCTAGGCCTACATGTACACTTAAGTGTTAAATGAACAATGACTCGAGAATTTCCCTGTGTACTGTTTGGCAAGTGGCACATCAGCCCTCATACTACTATACTCCACCATGCAGTGTTGAATTTCAGGTTGAAATATTAATGTGAAACTGTCCAACTGCCAGCTCATTGCTTCCTGGATCCTGTGTGTTTTACACCTTCTAGGCTCCCACTGTGAGTCCTGTGTAGTCCTTGGAAGTTGGAACAAGTGGAACGGTGACTGCCCTAGTTATAAATTGTTTATTAATTTCAATGGGATCGGCAACATATTTAATTGCACAAAGGTATATAGACCCTAACCCTTGAAATTATTTTCCAGGGTCCATTTATCCCACAATGCTTTGCTAGGCATATTTACCCTGGGGCTAAATAAGACAGAAACAACAGAAGTGCCCCGAATGCAATAAATTAGAGCCTGCAGCCAGATGCAATTTGCAGTAACACAGCAAAATCTGACCCATAACTATATGACCCTGTTTCCTTGGATTTAATCACAATAAATAACCCCTGTTCACCTCACATAATTGTCAATTGAACATTCCCCCTGTGTTAGCTTCACCTCTGCTCCTCTGTTGCTGAGGCAACCATGGGCAACCTCAACCTGATAAGAGAAAATGAAAAGGAAAGGTGTGTTCACCTCTGCTCTGGTCTGGCTGACGCCGGTTCAGTTCATTCATATTGGCGGCAGGGGGCAAGCACCTCCCTGGAGCTCATATGACAATCTGTCTGAGGAGCCTATTCATTAAACAGTCTACTCTATGGTTTCAACCCAGAGAGACCATGGAGGGAAAGAAATATAATAGGCAGCGGGTAGCCTACTTGATTTGTTGAGGAAGCTTGAGCTGGTGTGTGTTTTAAATTAATTGGGGCTGCTATTGCATTTGCATGTTTACATTAAATACTGTAGATAACGTGGACCGCAGTTGGACGTTTTGGAACCTTTAAAATGCAGCTATTCACTTGCAGCAGCCAGCAGGTGCACACGATCGAGGTTGCGTATGGCAAATTGGCAATAAAGCAAACAGGTTACAGGTGTTGCTGAGATGAGGCGCTGCTTTCGCTCTCTTTCACCGACTCATCGCTCTCTCTCTCTCTCTCTCTCTCTCTCTCTCTCTCTCTCTCTCACACACACACACACACACACACACACACTGTCACAAAGAGGGACGTGGTGGGATGACAAGTTACTGCTGCTACTACTGCTGTTGTCGCTTTGGTGGTTATGAATGATGACGACTTTCCTCGCAGGCAGGTCTAAAAAGAAACACACTCACTCACTCTGGGAGGAGGAGGAGGAGGGCAATATTAGTGTGAGGTGAGGAGAGGTGCTGTTCACATGCTCGCGTCTCGCGGTCGCGTCGCGGTGTATGTAGTCTACTCTTCACTCTCTTGCCTTTACGCGAAAAAAGCCAGGGGCAGAGCTCACCTGCTGACGACGTTTACCACGAATCGCGATGCCTTCTCTTACTAAAGAGTGCACTCACTGAAGGGAACAATATAGGCGACCACATTTACTCACAATTTGGAAGTGTTCCGTATGTAGACGCTACATCTAGTCCACAGTGCCATCTCTGAACTCTGCTGTCTGTGTGGACATTGAAGGAAACCACTTGAAGGACTTCAAAGAGCCGTGCCGGAGGCGAGGCGACCGCGCGCACTGAGTGTTATATTGTAGTGTGTGGACGGTATATATAACGGAGGAGAACTGCACTGCAAGTGGAAGCGGCTACCGTGACACACACTGAACTATGAAGGTCCATACTACTTCGAGGAAACTTATTTTTCTGTCATGTACCTTCCTTTGGGGGTTGTCAGGTCAGTAAACAATTAAGCATTTCTTTCCTTTCCTTTCTTTTCTTTTATAGCCTATATTCTCTTTGTAATATTGTTGTTTTTCTTTGGTTCTGTGTTGTTTGTTCTATGAATCCTATTCCTTGCACAAACTAACTGCACATGACAAGCGCCATGGCAATGTGGAGAGTGTGCACTGCAGCTCAAAGGGTGAAATAAATTATTTGTGTATGATTGGTTTATATGCCAGACAGTGGACGTCAGCGCACCTGTTTTTTTCCACAGGATCTGACAAGTGTTACACATGATTATGTCTTCCAAGGATTAATAATCCCTAGTTCAGCACTGTTGTGGTATCTAGCATTGGCAATGCACTGAATGCAGCCTATTTTAACCTGCCATAGTTAGAAATAAGCCATAACGCCACAATTTATTGTTAGGCTGTTTTATATTGTTTTGTAGACCATTTGTAGCCTAAAGAGTGAGAATCTTAACTTGTTAATGCTGCCTTCATTCACACCAGATTGGTCATCATGACAGCAATTTAAATTACCTGTAGTCTATATAGTTATTTTCTCACAAGCATCTTTTGGAATGTATGATATTGGACAGCACACACATCACAAGCACAATTTAATGAGAGAGGAAGTCAGTTTGATGTCTCAGACAATACATTAGATGATGTGGTGAAGTATTCTGAATACTGACATGGTTATATGACTCTCCCCTAGCAGTGAGGAGGTTTTGCTGCAGGTGGCCAGTCAGTCATACAGTTTAGATTTCCCTGGGGTGGGTATGGGCCTATGTAGCTCTTAATAATAAGCCAAGGAATAATCTCACTGTCGAGTGAAAATAATAATGAAATCAAGTGGGAACTCCTTGTGTTACCTTTATTTGCCCTATAAGCCCGTGGGAGTCTATGCCTTGCAGCTCTGTTGTCAAAACAATTGAATGCTGCTGACACAGGTAATCTTAGCCTTGTTCACTTCACTTTAAAGGGTGTGGACAGTATTGCTTGAAAAAGGTAGGCCTACTCCACTTTACCAAGGACTCTCATTCATATGAATCGTTAAGATTCCTTCCATGCCATCGGGGGGGGGGGGGGGGGGGGGGGGGGGTCTATTTATATATAACAATTCAATTATTACAATGCCCTATAGAACAGTAGCTGACCTCGACCCCAGCAGCTTTTTGAGTTGACTCACCATCAGGTGTGTCCTGAAATCTGAATGGTCAA
Source organism: Protomyctophum bolini (assembly GCF_963924005.1). Taxonomy (NCBI): domain Eukaryota; kingdom Metazoa; phylum Chordata; class Actinopteri; order Myctophiformes; family Myctophidae; genus Protomyctophum; species Protomyctophum bolini. The sequence goes on along the minus strand of NC_137874.1, from coordinate 8,341,850 downwards.
AGAAAGGAGGAAATGGCTGTGAATAGCAGTGGGGGGGCTCACAGGAAAAGCTCGGCATTGCTTGAGTGTCCATGTAGCGCAGAGCAGGAAGTGAGCAACGTGCTGTCTTCCTATGAACAGGACAATGCCACATTTCTGTGTTGCTATGGTTTCTTCAATCAAAAGTTTGAGTAAAGGAAAAAAACTAGGCTGTTAATGTCGAAAGAACTGTTTTGTTTTGTTGATTTGATGTAAGAAGACGGATACTAACGCATGCATTGATTGTAGTAGGCCTATTGCAAGGTGTTTTGTGTTCACCACATCAAACTACACTGTGTGTGTGTGTGTGTGTGTGTCGTGCATTTGAGCATTTATTGCTATGATGAATCTCATGCATAAAGTCAGCTCATGACCTGCAATCACAATATTATTTCGTACCTGATTTAGTGGCCAAAGTATTGGTATGTCTGGCTTGGCTATAATTTTCAGGAATGATTGAATATAGCAATTATTTGCTGATTTGAACCAGAATCCTATCGTTCAGCTATGACTGTGTTGACACCAATGGATGCTTTGACTTACATGCAAAGTTTAAACTCACAAACTCATCATCTCAATCACCTCATCACTACATAATTACACATGCACGTGAAAATACCTTAATGGAAATAAGCCACTGGCTTTCTTGCGTTTTATCCTTTTGATACTTGTGTGACAATGTAATTGTAGTTGTAGCCTACAGTAAGAGTTCAAAGTTAAAGTGAGCATGTGATTTAAAATTAGACTTGGCACTTCCCAATCTGTTGCGTGCCGAGAGCTCACTCTCAAAGGCTCTGCAAAATCATTTTACAATATGCTGGTTCATGCAAAATAACAGATAAATAATAGAACGATAGGATTCAGGGTGAAAATCTGCAAAGTTGCCCATCATCATATGAAAATGTGCTAAACTAATAGAGGAAAATGGGTGTAGTAGAGGAGCAGAACAAATATGGAAAAAATGATTATGAAAGGAAAAGGCACCAATGTAACAATTGTAGGGGCGTAGTAGTATTCTGAAGTGCAAAACAATTGCAACTAAAAACAATTTGAAAAAAAAACAAGTTGATTTCAATCGTTTGACAAGTTGAAGTCAAACGATTTGTCACACACGTTACCGCAGTGAAATTTGTTCTCCAGCATTTGACCCACCTCATGGTGAGCTGCAATCGTGCTGCGCTCGGGAATCATTTGATTAGTTGATTTGACCCCCCAATCCATTGATGCTGAGTGCCAAGCAGGGAGGCATTGGATCCCATTTTTACAGTCTTTGGTATGACCCGGCCGGGGATCTGTCTGGTACTGGTACTGGCCACTGTCTGGTATTTAACTCTGAGAGTGGAAAAATGTAAACAAATGGACAGTCAATATGTAGATTCATGGGCCCCATCTTCCATGCGGTGCAAAACGGCACTAATAAGCGAAACTTTCATTGCTATCTTCCGACCGTTTAAAATACCAAATGATTTTGCGCCTGTTTTAGCATCCATGGTGCGTGTTGGTCTTAAAATTAGTTGTAATTTTCATTTTCCGGAGCAGTTTCCTCACTATTCTGACATCTTGGGGGCTCTACTCCTGAAGCACGGAGTGAGCAGCCTTCCTTCCATCAGGTTTTCCAAGTGATCTAAAAAAGCGTAACTGAGAGTGAGCGTATCATAACTGTCATTAATATTAATAAGTTGACATGCGATTGTGAAGTTAACTGGGATGTCTCTTGGACATGAGGAGTCGGGTTACAGGAGGAAGATGTTAATTTTGACCACTCAAAATCCACCCCAATTCAATAAAGGCGGTTGCACACTGGACGCGTTTTTCGGAAAACCGATGAAGAAACGGCGCAAAAAATCCGCCCGGTGTGTAGGGACCCTAGGGGCTGTATTTTGCGTGTCTTAAGTACCATGTCTTATTACCTAACTAAAACTAAAGACCTGGAGGCGTGATCAATGCTCTTTGGCCACTCAGAATAGCCAAATGGCATTGATCACGCCTCCAGGTCTTTAGTTTACTCAAGTTAGGTAATAAGACCTGGTACTTAAGACACGCAAAATACAGCCCTTAAGTCTCTAACACTCATGTTCATCATGGTAGTAAGATGACATTTATTTTTTGGGGGTCTTTTTGCCTTTATTGATAGATTTACAGTAGGTTGACAGGAAACTGGGAGAGAGAGGGGGGGGGGAGACACGCAGCAAAGGTCATCGGGATCGGAACTCGAACCCGCAACGCGCTGTCAGGCTGGATTACCAGCCTAGGTGCCTGGACCGTTAGGCCCGCCCAGCCCAGGCCAGAGAGATGACATTTCTAAGGGGCTCCGCATTGATTTATTATAGTTAACTTAAAACACACAACACAAACCCATGATTAATTCAGAGGCTTAATCACCCACTAGCACCCTGCACTGGTGTTGGAGCCCAGATAACGCAGCGAGTCGACTAACTTAAGTAAAATTGGCACGGACACAGTCCTGACGCAATTTTGCACCTTGCCTACTGCAAGGTGCGCTGTGTGCCATATAGATCGTTTAAATATAGGGGGCCCTTTTTAGAATTGAACGAACACTGAGGATTCAGCTGTGTGCGCGCCGCTCCATGGAGGATATTGGGGGATAGAATTGAGGTACTGTACGTTGGGCTCATGGCCCAATAGTTGCACGCCACCGACCTTGGCTTGTGATTCATGGCGGCATGATGTACTACAGTACATTGGTTGTGTCAGGACTTTAAATTTGGGATTGGATTTCAGCGTCTCTCCCGTATGGCCGTACATCACTTGGTAGCAGTTTTGCTTCTGCGCTGCGGCATAATGTACAGTACAGCGGTTCACACAGTCCCTGCTCAGTGAGGTAAATCCATTAAGCCTGCCTAAGCAAAGTCTTATCTTAATTATTTCATTTGATTACATTGGGCACGGCTCGGTATAATGCTAAGCAGCACATAATTATGGACTGTCTTCTAACTAACTTAACCCATTCTGACCGGGCACCCATTTTGGTGTTGGCATCATGTTATGCTTTAGCTATTGAAAAATAGCAGATCTACAAGCTCATATCGCGCCACCGAGTGGCGCGATACGAGCTTGTAGGTCTGCTATTTTTGAAAAATTCGAAGAACGACTGACATTTTTAGAATCTGATCTCAGGTCAGAATGGGTTAATCAGACCAGTGTGTCCCCAGTGGAAACCTCGTATGAATCTGATCTCAGGTCAGAATGGGTTAATGAACTTGAGTCCGTATTCTCATAGGCAAGCATTTTACTTCTTCTTCATGAAGTCATTACTGACGACTCCCAGTGCTTCAAGCTGTTGAGGTGATTAACCAATCATGTATGAGTATATGTTGCTGTATGCGTCTTAATTGATCTGCCTGATTGAATCTCTCCCATCGAATGGTGTAAGTTTATAGAATAATTGCTGCAAGTTCAAGTTCAATTGCAGTATTACAGGTTAGAATTCTGAACCACATTGTCATCATGTCCGAGCAGTAGTGACTGAATCCGGTTTTTATCAATAATTGGTTGACCCACAGAGTTTCTTTTTAACTACATTTCCTTGCAGGTTTTGCTTCTGCAGAGCTCTAGGCAAAGTGATCACAAGAGATACTTGCTCTGCACACACGCACACACACACACGCACGTGCGCAGATATGTTTATCTATAATGTATGTACAATAGAGCGTTGCCGCCCCCCTTTCAGAACGACGAGTGGCCCAGGAAATGATTCTCCGTTCATTCTCTCCATAGGCTTTTCAAAAGTATTTCACTCATTCTTGAGATGAGGGACAAAAGTGGAAAAAACATGTCCCACACATAAGAGCCTTATTTTATGTAAAAAATAAATTAATTCATGAAAATAAAAGCACTTGCAAAGTTAAGTGTAATACAGTTGTGTATTATTATGCCCTTAATTTCATTATAATTGTTTTCATATTCCATCTGAATTAGTTAAAAGCAGGCCCTGTACCCAAAAAGGCCTGTATTTAGCCTGTCCCCAGCAAGTGGCCACAATTTCAAACTGCCAAAAAAGTATCTAATACTGTCACAATCACATAAATATACATACTAAATTAAAGTAGATTGTCAACAACATAGCAAATAATATACACAGTTAATTTTAATTTATATTTTCTATTAAATATCTCATATCAAATGTTCGTCCCACGTCTCCGTCAACTCCGTCAGGTTTTTTTAAAAGTCTTAAATTAATCAGAAAATATTGTCGACAGATTTAGCCTGAAGACTCCTTTTCCAAGTCCCATTTATATTTGTTGCAACAGTGGAGTACCTGGTCTGACAAGCATTCAATTGTTTGATATTTTAAACAAACAATGTTGATAACAATGTGGTCACAGCTTTTACATGTCAACTCCGTCAGCACATTTTTATGATCTTTGTTAAGAATTCCAAAATAATGTTTATTATTTTAGTTTAGGGGTTAGGTTTAGCTAACAAAATTAAGCAAAAACAAAATGGCTACATTGTACTAAAGAGGGTTAAGATGAAAACAAATGCCATTTTGTCAACTCCGTCAGACGTCAACTCCGTCAGATTTTGTGTCTGACGGAGTTGACGTGTATCTGACGGAGTTGACAAAAGTGTTCCTAAAACAATAAAATTATTGTTTTTGAATAATGGGCAGTATTCTAATTTGGCACACAGTTAGAGAATGCCTTAAGGAACATTTTTGGCTATGGGGCCATCACAGATTTGTCTCGTGGTGACCATGGCAGCCATATTACAAAAGAGCCGCCACCTGATGTTATTTTACAATAACTCAAGTTCTACACCACCTAGGATCTTGATTCTGGTGACTAAGACCTCATTTTCAAGGATGAGGGATACAGTGGTAATATTTAGATTTGTCCTGTGACCATAGCAGCCATTCTTTTTCAAAATGGCCGCCACCTGCTGTTATTTTACAATAACTCAAGTTTTAGACCACCTAGGATCTTGATTTTGGCGACTAATCATACATTTTAAAAGATGAGAAATACAGTGGTACTATTTAGATTTGTCCTGTGACCATGGCAGCCATTGTTTTTCAAAATGACCACCAACCTGCTGTTATTTTACCAATAACTCAAGTTTTAGACCACCAAGGATCTTGATTCTGGCGACTAATCATTACATTTTCAAGGATGAACTTTCTCTGGGAGAGGTAAGGGCTTATTTCAGGTGCAGGTTGAGTTTCTACTGACAGGACATTAAAAGGAGGTGGGCTTTCTGGCCTTTGACTTGCCCCTTTCAGGTACAGATGCACAGTTTGACTTCACTGGCCACTGCAGGGAACTGTGGGGGAGAAACTTTGGTCTCTTGACACCCCGATTAGGTTCAGGGTTTTTTTTGGTGGAGACTTGCCTTTCATGACATCTTTGCTGCAGCAGTTGATCTCCTTACTGCCAGTGGTGGCACACTCTGGGTCTCTGGGGCATTGTATCTTGGTGGCCTCCTGCCAGTGTTTCTCCATCCTTCTCCTGAGCTCTGTGTTCTGGGGCTCTGTTATAGTCAACTTACATTGTCTTGGCTGGAGATTGCTTTCCTGCAGGGTCCAGCCCAGTCTTGTGCAGATGGCTGCTGGCCCACCTGGAGGCCCCAACCTCACTTGTTCGGTTGGTGTGATTAGGTGGGGTGGTCTTCCCCAATCAGGATGAGGGGTTTGACCCTTTCAAACGGCAGTCTGGCCAAGTGTCTGTATTTAGTTGTGAGTTTAGATACAGGATACGATTGCTCACCCAGCCCCAGGTGACATGAGGTGAAGGCTCCTTTGATTTGGTAACATTGCTTTGGTTGACATGCTGGGGACACAGAGAAAGACACTGATGCCTTCAGTGTCTGCACATCCTGCCTGATGGTCCTGAAGCCAAATCTTCTGTCTTCAGTCTTTCGCTCACTGTTCACTGCTCACTGTTCACCTCACCGAATTTAGCCCAAGGAGTTTGACCCCTAGTTTGGCCATAGACCCCCTAGTTTGGCCATAGCCACTTGCCCAAATGTGCCGACATGTGCTGACCTCATCACATCTGTGATGATGGCTATGGCCGTTTTTAGCCAACGTAGTGTTTTTTGTGCAAAACTAATGCTTGGAATGGATCCAGAATCATGAAAAGCCCCTAGTTTGACATGCCACATGCTACTTAAAGCATAATGAAATTTAGAACATTTAGCCTTATATTGGTTGTTGATGGTACCCAACTTTCAGCAGCTGTCAAACATGCCCCTAGGGTGGTCAAATAGAAACCAATGTGGGATATGTTAGTAGACACCTTTACAAACATTGGTGAAGAAAATTCTTGGTAAGAAATGTATTCACAGATTTTATATTATTCTGATAATATTCCCTGAGTAAATTGGTAAAATAATAGCAGGTCCACCATTTTTGAAAATGTCTACCATCCATGGTCACAGGATAAATCTAAATAATACAACTGTATTCCTCACCCTTGAAAATGTATGATTAGTCACCAGAATCAAGATCCTAGGTGGTGTAGAACTTGAGTTATTGGGAAATAACAGAAAGTTGGCGGCCATTTTGAAAAATGTCTACCATGGTCACAGGACAAATCTAAATAGTACCAATGTATCCCACATCCTTGAAAATGTATGATTAGTCACCAGAATCAAGATCCTAGGTGGTGTAGAACTTGAGTTATTGGGAAATAACAGAAAGTTGGCGGCCATTTTGAAAAATGGCTGCCATGTTCACAGGGCAAATCTAAATAGTACCACTGTATTCCTCATCCTTGAAAATGTGGGATTAGTCACCAGAATCAAGATCCTAGGTGGTCTAGAACCTAAATCAGTTAAACTTGTCAACTCCGTCAGATGTTCGTCAACTCCGTCAGACGTTCGTCCCGTGATGTTTTTGTTAATTTCCAAAGAAATACAAAATTCGCTGTCAAATCTTTTGTGCTTATGTATTGAAACACCAACTGAAATGATACGTAATGATGATTTTTTTTTTTTTTTACATGGTTTTCATGTTATAATATTGAAAATAAAGGTTGAAATGACGGTTTTGAGAAATTGGATATTTCATAATAGTGTGATATTGGAACAAAATAATATTAAAAGATTTGTATTACTTAACTTGATTACTGAAAGCCATTATAAGATAACTGAGGACTTTATATTATTGTTGAAATGATAAAATTCAATTAAAAGGGATTTTAGTGTGTCTGACGGAGTTGACATGAATCAGGTATTAAGTGCATAAATGTCCCATTTTAGAAAGAAATGTTATGCGAAAAACCTGTTCCTTCTCAAGATTGGTAGTTGAGACCTGTGTCTACAAATACATCTATTTGATTTGAATGTATCTTAAAAAAAAAAAAAATCCAGTTTGAAAAAAGTTTTGTCCCTTATCTCAAGAATGGGTGATTTATATAAAGACGGTTTCGCCGCAGACAAAGCCAACTCGGATCGTGACAAATAATGACAACAAACACAATATTTTGTGCCGATCAAATCATTTGAAAGAAGAAAATAAAGGCAGGATACAACGCTATTTGTTTTGTTTTTCTTCTTACTAATTATTTGATCGGCACAAAATATTGTTGTTTGTTGTCATGATTTGTCACGATCCGAGTTGGCTCTGTTCGCGGCGTAACCGTCATTAAATAAATACTTTTTGAAAAGCCTATGGAGAAAATGAACGGAGAATCATTTCCTGGGCCACTCGTCGTTCTGAAAGGGGGGCGGGACGCTCTATTGTGCATACCTGATAAGCTTGAAGCCACAGGTCCCCTATCAAGAGCCAGTTGTTCCTAGCAGTGGGGTATAAGCCATGCTTTCATCTTTCAACTGCCTATCGTACAATTACTCTTCTATTCTGGCCACGCCATCTGGCATAAGAACGTCTTCCATTTTTTTCTCCAGATGGGCCCCACAATGGACTTTACTTATTTAACAAGGTCACATCATATACAAGCTTCAAAGACTCAATTGGTATATGAAGGAGGGGGCTTGGCTCTGCTCTGCTGCCACCATTGATTTTCTATGTAGTGATTTAGGACAGCGAGTGAGAGGGTTGCGCAGGGCCTTATTTTTAGCAGCACATATTATTTTAACACGAGACGGGTCAGGGCAGAGTGGTCGGTTCCCCTGTAAAAAAGAAAAATCATGTCTCGCAAGTTGATGTAATGTGTGTATATATTCGTACATACACGTACGGTACAGCAGTTCTTGTTTGTTTCCTGTTTGTGCTCCCTATTGTTCCCCCCTGTCAGCATTCAGATCCCAAAATATACCCCGTATGTCCCCAAAGACTGCGGAGGGAATGGCCCAGGAATGCAATTTGTCTTGCTTTAATACAACAACACTGGCCTCTAATCACTGATTGCCTATTTCTTATAATAATACTCGCTGGACATAAATCAAAGCTCCTTTCTGCTTTTGAGCCAGGATTACAACAAGCAGTTTTGAAAGTCTGCATGCGGTCCCCACAGCAACTTGTGCAGTTTGATTCGAGGGCCCGAAGATTGGGGGATTTATCTGTAAACATGTAATGACTTAGAAAAATATAGCAGCTTGATTTTTTTTCTTTTTTTTTACCCCCCTGGCAAGGCAGTATATCCCATCCAATCGCCGGTCCCGGGCAAGTGTGCCACTGCTTGTTGTAATCCCTCGTATTTATACCCACCGGCATTCTGTACAAGGCTGAGGACATCAAGCCATGATAGAAGCCGTAGGGAGATTAGAATATAGGCTCAGCCTCATGCTGACAGGTGAGAGAGAGAGAGAGAGAGAGAGGACTTGGGATGGATAAATCCTACTACTAAAACAAAGGCTGCCGGTTTCTATTAATGTTTGGTTTATGGGATCATAAAATAACCAAAAGGGGTGGGGTTTCTTCTTCATTTAGCGATATACTTTCAATCATGGTCGATTATATAGTTTCGTCAGATTGCACTCATAATGAAAATAAGAGCAATAATAATATTATCGAGTACACACACACACACACTCATAGACACTCATAGACAGTGGGACCATGCAGCGAGCAGCAGCTACTGTGGCCCTGCCAGATGTGACATCATGCCATAATAGGACATGTGGTGGCTCTGTCGGGACGTCCCGTGACGTCGTTGGTCCTCTCCTATCCTCCGTCCTCGGTCCCGGGACGGAACAGAACGGGCCTCCTCTCACAGGACAGAGGTCATGAGAAAGGCACTGGGCGACTTTCCCAACACTTGGCCCTGGCCTATATGGACTTTCTTAAAGGCACAGGGCCTGGGGCTCTCTCTCTCTCTCTCTTTCTCCTCTTACTTATACTGCATCTTTCTCTTCTATTGTTCATGACTAATTCTATCTTAATTTATCTCTCTGTTTCTGCGTCTATTTTCCTCTGTTCTCTCTCTCTCTCTCTCTCTCTCTCTCCCTCCCATGTTTGGAAGCAGGCAGACAGTGCCCAGCCTGCGCAGTTTATCAGACCAGAACTGATACAGTACAGGCCTTCATATATCTCCCCCCCCCACACACACACACACACACACACACACACACACACACACACACCCGTGAGTGATTGATGCCCACTCGACGCCTAAAAGTTATGATGGAAATCTCTGGGACCATAAATCATGAGGCTTTGGGTATATTGTTCTACAGAAGGACTATAAAAACAATTACGCTCGGTTTATGTTTGCCTCCGGGTGTTTTATACGATCAACAATAATCTATATCTCTCAGCAAGGCATTTACAATTTAGGCATTTTAGCGGGGACAGTATCATCCGGAGTGACTTAACCCATTCTGAACGGGATACCGAATAGCTAAAGCATAACATGATCTACAAGCTCATATAGCGCGCTACAAGCTTGTAGGTCTGCTATTTTTGGAAAAATCGAAGAACGACTGACATTTTTAGAATCTGATCTCAGGTCAGAATGGGTTCATCAGACCAGTGTGTGTCCAGTGGAAACCATCGTATGAATCTGATCTCGGGTCAGAATGGGTTAAAGATGCAAGATCTGAGTAAATGGCATCAAACTTAATTCATCAAGTAAACGGATCAAAGAAAGCGCTACAAAGTAAAAGGAGTCCAGGTAAAATAATAATAATAATAATAATTATTATTATATATATATTCACTGCAATGCACCATTGTAGAAAATGTGCTTTTTGAAGGGGAAGTCCCAACTGGCCTGCTAAATGCATATATGAAATACATGAGTGCCATGATGTCAAAGGCTCCAAAATGTAATTCCAGGTTGCCTGTGAAGCCTGTAGTGTACAGTCAGCTGTTGACAGTGTGCTACACTAATGACTATTTACATCCCAGGGATCCACCAGAGGCTTATCGGGCGGCACTATATATGGGGCAGTCTGGCTGCTTTGCTGGCTATTTATTTCCCCCCCTATGCTTCTCTCAGACTCCCATATATTATGCTCTGGACTGGCAGGGTGCTGATGTCCAGACCTCTCTGTGCTGGCTATATCTCCCTTCTTCAGGCAGGCATGCGTATAGTCGCGGATACGTTGCTTATAGCTCATGCTATACCTATACACAGTGTCTACGGAAAATGTTTGTCGACTACTTTTTTTCCACTGTACGAAAACTAAATGAAAAGAAAAACAAAACTAGACTCAAATGTTAGGAAGGGACTATAATGGACAAGAGATCCAGTATATGAGTCATTTTACACTTGGTTGCATGCTGAAAACGGCAGATCTACAAGCTTGTAGATTGAGCAAGTGTAAGATCGGTCATGTCGACGGCATCAATCAAGGCCCGCCCGAAATGCATTTTAGTCGACCAAATCAACTGTAGATTTAGTCGACTAAAACTAGTCTTAACACTAAAAAGTTCCAGTTGACTAAAGTGTGACTAAAACTAAATGAAAACCATTCAGAAGACTATGACTAAAACTATAAAATCAAAATTGCTGTAAAAAAACAACACTGGCTACCTAGCAGCGCAACAGCTATGGCTGTGTTGTGAACTATATGCGAACACCATTCAAGCACAAAAAAATATGATTAAAACTCGTTACTGTACTGTGGTTACGACGAGTTGCAGCGGCTGGTCACTGACAGATTGTCCTGACAGAATTTAGCAACATTAACCTCCTGGCCTGTCCTCGGTAATACTATAAAAGAAAAGAAATATAGCGGACAGACGGGAATTGAGGGCATACATGGGCTTAGACGAGATGAATCTGTGTTAATCATTTTTAAAACTGGATGTACTTGGGTGGGGCAGAGCCCAGTGATGCTTAAGAATTCAGTGATGTTGACAAAATTCTGATACTCCACTTGAAGTGTTTGGGTATATCTCAGGTGATCTCAGGTGCTGGTCTGTGTTTCTGTATAGCCCTTTTTATCCATTCTGGGCGGGGAACCCCTTTTGGTGTTTGAAGCATTATTATGTTACACTTTAGCTATTGAAAAATAGCAGATCTACAAGCTCATAGCGTGGCACTGAGTGCCGCGCTACGAGCTTGTATGTCTGCTATTTTGGAAAAACCGTGAAAATTGTGGTGCAAATCTTTGAATATATATTTTTAACTCAAATCTTTGCTTCTGGGGGGGGGGGGGGGGGGGGGGGGGGGTCCCTGGAACTTTTTCTGGGGGTCCCTTGACATGAAATAGTTTGAGAACCACTGACATAGAAACCTGGGATTCTCAGAAAACTGGAGGACTGTCAGGATTTGTAACTTCATTAAACATTTATAATTATCCATGGCTTTGAACACAGTCTTGTCTTGTCTTATATATATATATATATATATATATATAAAATCGTTCACTGATATATTTGTTCACAAAAACCATTCCACATAAATGTGTTACGTCTTGAAACACTGTTAAATGCTATTTTTATTCGCAAGTGTCTTCCCCCGACACTCACGCCACAATGATGTAGGCGCAGGTATAATGTACTGGAACTGGATTTATTATGAATGTATAATTCTAACATACTGTTTCTATATCGCCATTGAGTATACTTTGCTTGCACAGACAATCATCACGCTCACGTATACTGTAAGCAGAAGTATATTAATTACAAAGGCATGATATGGCGCCAGATGCGGTAATCAAGTATATGAGGAGCCACTGGCAGCAGGCAGCCTTGTGGAAAAAAAGTCATTACATTCACACTATTAGCCCATTCTGAACGGGAACCCATTTGATGTTAGCATCATGTTATGCTTTACCTATTGAAAAATAGCAGATCTACAAGCTCATAGCGCGCCACCGAGTGGCGCGCTACGAGCTTGTAGGTCTGCTATTTTTGAAAAATTGAAGAACGACTGACATTTTTCAGGTCAGAATGGGTTCATCAGACCAGTGTGTAGTCCAGTGGAAATCTCGTATGAATCTGATCTCAGGTCAGAATGGGTTAAGCTATGAGGCCTTCAGGGCATCAGTGTGTCACGAGCACTCTCACTGAGGCCAATCGGGTGAAGAAGAACCACCACTCTCACTGAGGTGGATCAGCTAAATCAACAAGAAAACTATGGCAACAAAGAAAAACCCTACCTTTTTTTCTCCACTGACGATAAATAATAAAATATACGCTAAAAGTAAGACTAAAATATATTGTATTTGCGTGGAATCCTTCGCAGGCTAAAGGAATATGCAAACAGAAAAATAAAATAAAAACGTGATCACAAAAAATTTCCGTCAATTCCGTCGACAAATAAAAACTGGACTGAAAGGTTAGGGGTGGGACTAGTGGAGAAGAACCTGGACTAAAAGGTTAGGGTGGGACTAGTGGAGGAGAACCTGGACTAGAAGGTTAGGGTGGGACTAGTGGAGGAGAACCTGGACTAAAAGGTTAGGGTGGGACTATAGTGGAGGAGAAAACCTGTACAACTAAAAGACATTCATTTTATGTTTGGTTGTGCTCGGATGTTGCACTTCATTGTAGATCCTGCCAAAATACATTTTTGTCTACACAAAATCAACTCTAGATTTAGTTGACTATAATACTGTGATATTTAGTCGACCGAAACTAGACGACTAAAACTTTTCAGATATCTAAAATATGACTAAAACTAAAGGAACCTTTATTAAGAAGATTAAACTAAATCAAAATAAAAAATTGCACTGATGTATATGCTTTACATAGTGTATATTTATACACTGTCAAAGGTGCAAATAGATAAAATAACACCAATGTATGCACACACTACGCACAAACATGACCGACATAGACCGTGCTTATTCTCTCAGTCACACCCATTCAAACACTTTTTTCTTAAACTAAAGGGTGTGATTTCCTCTGCAGGGTGAACCCTCATTTCTTCTGTTAACCCATTCTGACCTGAGATCAGATTCATACGAGGTTTCCACTGGACACACACTGGTCTGATGAACCCATTCTGACCTGAGATCAGATTCTAAAAATGTCAGTCGTCCTTCGATTTTTCAAAAATAGCAGACCTACAAGCTCGTAGATCCGCTATTTTTCAATAGCTAAAGCACGAGATGATGCTAACACCAAAGTGGGTTCCCGTTCAGAATGGGTTAATGCCGCTATCTGGCATCAGGATACACGCCATCCATGGTGGCCACTGGTTGGCTTGATCAAATCCAATATACTAGATTGCGCCTATAGTGAAATTGTCTCGTAATTGATTTACTGCAGATTTCACCCCTGTCACCTTCACCGAATAATAAAGGTCCCCGGTGAACCCTCCCTCTGTGTGATTATTATGAGACACCTACAGGTAACCGGTGTCATTTATACTCAAAGGACAGTAGCTCTCCCTGCGGGCTAGCTCTCTGCAGTCTCTCAAAGAGCCTGCTGTCTGCCAGCATGAAGAATGTCCTCTCCGCCCATCATGAAATTTCACAGTCTGTGTGACTGTGTGTGTGTGTGCGTGTGTGTCTGTGTGTGTGTGGATGTGTGTTTGCGCGCGTGTATGTTTGCGTGCGCGCGCTGTAAGGATATTGGGCACCTGTCATCTCAACCCAATCACCCCTCCTCCCTCTATCCACCGTTCTATCCTCTTCCGCCTCTTTGTTTTTTTTCTATTATATCAACCTCTCTCATCTCTCGCCTCTGCTACCCTCCTCCCTCCCTCCCTCCCTCCCTCCTTCCTTCCTTCATCCTGTGGCCTTTCTGCCCCCTCTGGTCCTCGTTCTCCTCCTTATGTCCCTGGAGCTGCAGCCCACACGTCTCATCAGCGCATCTCAGTCACTCAATATTATTATGGTGTATATGTATCATTTCATCCATTGACCGGCACGCGCGAGCGTATACAGCCTATCTATGCGTCGTGCACATGTCGCGCAGGGAATAATTATGATATACGGTCTGAACACACACACACACACACACACACACACACACACACACACACACAGTGTGTTAGTTATTTATTTGCTGTAGGTGTATGCTTTCTCTGAGGAAGGAAGTAACCTTATAGCTGCCTGTTTTCGCTCCCAAACGGTTTTCGCTTTCCGAACACAATTGTAATTTCTTATAGGAACACAGGTCGACAATTTATTTACGCTGCCTCACACATCTTATATACTTCCTCTGATAACCCGTGGCTCAGCCTATAATTAGCAGGAGTTCATGTCAAAGTTCATTCCAAGGTTGTGAAGATGTAGACGGTAGTACTTTTATTTAAATTGTTTGCCAAGGCATTATATACCCACACGGCGACATTATACTGTACAGTATATACAGAATACTATAGCCTGGCCCTTCTTTCTTCTCACGTTCGGACGCATTCTCACTCCCCCAAGACGCCAGGCGCGCGTGCGCGCTCGCGTGTGTGTTGCATGTTCGCCGTCTTCTCTTTCCAGCCGTCCTACTATCAGTCTCTCTCCTCTCTCTCTCTCAACTTTCTCGCTGTCCCCTCCCTGGGTGGCTGGTGTGTAATTATGTGTTCCCATCCAGGGAGGCCTCTCTGTCGTACACAACTGTGCCTCGAGAGAGACGGAGGGATTTAGAGAGAGCTCAAATGATGTCATTATCTCTGATAATGACTCACTCAGGGGTGTATGCCAGCTCTGTAACACGTGGCCACCGAAGTGTCTCTCTCACGCACGCACACACACGCACAGTTTAAAGGGCCTTTCAAACGTTCATTTTCAACGAGACCTGCGTTTTAACCAGCAATGTCCGTGTTCACCTATGTATGTATGTATGTACTAATGAGCATGAGTATGACCAGTAGGGGCGCTGTTTGCCAGAAACAGAGAGAGAGAGATAGTATTAGTGCTGCATTGTTGTCTGCTAATGAGAGAGAGAGAGAGAGGAGAGGAGAGAGGAGAGGCGTCTTTTTTACGCTTGCGTTGCTGCGCCCCTCTTGAGCACACCTGGAGGAGACCTGTCGTTGATCCAGGCAACAACGTGTGCGTTCCTCGCTTCCCGTTTGAAT
Source organism: Protomyctophum bolini (assembly GCF_963924005.1). Classification (NCBI taxonomy): domain Eukaryota; kingdom Metazoa; phylum Chordata; class Actinopteri; order Myctophiformes; family Myctophidae; genus Protomyctophum; species Protomyctophum bolini. The sequence continues at coordinate 8,326,500 of NC_137874.1, read as the reverse complement.
TTGAAAGGCAATTATTTTATGTCCACACACAGGGAAAGCATACAGTGGACACACACATTTTAGGTGCAGTAAAGGTTATACATTCACATCCTCATGGTACAACGAGTATAGTGGCAGCTCCGCCACAGCAGAGACGACACAATACTCTGCCTCCGTCTTTCTGCCTCGTCTTTGGGCGCCGGGCATCCGAATGTTGTCGAAACCCTCCGACAACCAGTCGGAGGGTTTACAGCTTAGCTAGGGGCGGCCTGGTGGCGTTGGCTGTTCACAGCAGTGGCGGCCTGGTAGCGTTGGCTGTTCACAGTAGGGACGGCCTGGTAGCGTTGGCTGTTCACAGCAGTGGCGGCCTGGTAGCGTTGGCTGTTCACAGTAGGGACGGCCTGGTAGCGTTGGCTGTTCACAGCAGTGGCGGCCTGGTAGCGTTGGCTGTTCACAGTAGGGACGGCCTGGTAGCGTTGGCTGTTCACAGTAGGGGCGGCCTGGTAGCGTTGGCTGTTCACAGTAGGGACGGCCTGGTAGCGTTGGCTGTTCACAGCAGTGGCGGCCTGGTAGCGTTGGCTGTTCACAGTAGGGGCGGCCTGGTGGCGTTGGCTGTTCACAGCAGTGGCGGCCTGGTAGCGTTGGCTGTTCACAGCAGTGGCGGCCTGGTGGCGTTGGCTGTTCACAGTAGGGGCGGCCTGGTAGCGTTGGCTGTTCACAGCAGTGGCGGCCTGGTAGCGTTGGCTGTTTACAGCAGTGGCGGCCTGGTAGCGTTGGCTGTTCACAGCAGTGGCGGCCTGGTGGCGTTGGCTGTTCACAGCAGTGGCGGCCTGGTAGCGTTGGCTGTTCACAGTAGGGGCGGCCTGGTAGCGTTGGCTGTTTACAGCAGGGGCGGCCTGGTAGCGTTGGCTGTTCACAGTAGGGGCGGCCTGGTAGCGTTGGGTGTTCACAGTAGGGGCGGCCTGGTAGCGTTGGGTGTTCACAGTAGGGGCGGCCTGGTAGCGTTGGGTGTTCACAGTAGGGGCGGCCTGGTAGCGTTGGGTGTTCACAGTAGGGGCGGCCTGGTAGCGTTGGGTGTTCACAGTAGGGACGGCCTGGTGGCGTTGGCTGTTTACAGCAGGGACGGCCTGGTAGCGTTGGGTGTTCACAGTAGGGACGGCCTGGTAGCGTTGGCTGTTTACAGCAGGGGCGGCCTGGTGGCGTTGGCTGTTTACAGCAGGGACGGCCTGGTGGCGTTGGCTGTTTACAGCAGGGGCGGCCTGGTGGCGTTGGCTGTTCACAGCAGGGACGGCCTGGTGGCGTTGGCTGTTCACAGCAGGGACGGCCTGGTGGCGTTGGCTGTTCACAGTAGGGGCGGCCTGGTGGCGTTGGCTGTTCACAGCAGGGGCGGCCTGGTGGCGTTGGCTGTTCACAGCAGGGGCGGCCTGGTAGCGTTGGCTGTTCACAGTAGGGACGGCCTGGTAGCGTTGGCTGTTCACAGTAGGGACGGCCTGGTGGCGTTGGCTGTTCACAGCAGGGGCGGCCTGGTGGCGTTGGCTGTTCACAGCAGGGGCGGCCTGGTAGCGTTGGCTGTTCACAGCAGGGGCGGCCTGGTAGCGTTGGCTGTTCACAGTAGGGACGGCCTGGTAGCGTTGGCTGTTCACAGTAGGGACGGCCTGGTAGCGTTGGCTATAATTTACCTGTTACTTACGACCTTATAGGCCATAACAAAAAGGAGGAAGACACGGCTTTTAAAAGTGCACAAAGCAATATATCGATGTACAATATAAACAAGATCTAGGTGAGTGGATGTGTGGTAAATGTACTAGTGTGGGGTCACTGTTATACTGTTGAATGGTGCAAATGAAAGGATAACCTACGGTAAATCCAAAGTGTTTCTGCCATCAGGAAGAGAGAGCGGGCCTGACTATGGCTATACAGGCGGCTGTGTGACAGTAACATCCACCCTCACCTCCGTAACCTATAGCTCTTTTTGGCTGATGTGCAGCATGTGTACCCCAATTGGCTGTGAAAGCTATGAACGAGGATCATATACTGTATGCTTAATATGGTGTCGATATATGACATTTCCCTATACGTGTACATCATGCAGGTCGTCGACACCGTCCTGATTTAATTAAACTTTCTATCGTTTGCAATCAAGCTGACAACGAGACACACGAGATCAGATTATAGGAACACATAAGTGGCTCGTAATATATAGGAGAGCAGAGTCGCACCTCAAGTATGACAGACAGGCAGACATACATACAGACAGACAGACAGACAGACAGACAGACAGACAGACAGACAGACAGACAGGCAGACAGGCAGACAGACAGACAGACAGACAGACAGACAGACAGACAGACGCTGTGGCCCTTTATCTCATGAATCGTTTCACAAATGAAACCCCCAATGGCTTTTTGCTCTGTGAAGTATAAGCATTATGAATGATGTAGGCCGTTTCATTATCTCGTCGGTTTGACCCTTATCCTCACTCGCGGTCAAATGACTGTAAAGTCAAGCCTTTCCACAGTGTAGTGACTGTAGTCCACCACTAGGGCGGCCAGTGGCTCAGGAGGCAGAGTCAGTGGCCTCAACCCATTTCAGGCCTGACGTCGAAATAAAGAAAAACGTTCGCTCCGAAAGAATATATACTTATTCATTTGTGCCGCATTTTTACGATTTTTCAAAAATAGCAGACCTATTTTCCAATAGCCAAAGTATAACAGAATGCTTGAAACGCCAAAAGGGGTTAAGTGTCCTTGAGCAAGACACCGAACCCCTAGCTGCTGCTTCTCCCGATGAGCAGGTCGATTCCTCTGTCGGGGTGTGTGTGTGTGTGTGTGTGTGTGTGTGTGTGTGTGTGTGAGACTGTTCAATCTCCTCCATTATAGCACTATTTGGAGGAGAAGGTGCTTTTTGTACCCATGATTTTCTTTCGGTGTCGGACGGTAATATGACAGACTGAAGTGACCAATGTTGGCTGTGAATAAGCTCATGTGTTGCCTATATTCGAGTGTGTGGAATATCAAAAGCAACTGAAAAATATTTGTGTGAGTGTGTGTGCGTGCGTGTGTGTGTGTGTGTGTGTGTGTGTGTGTGTGTGTGTGTGTGTGTGTGTGTGTGTGTGTGTGTGCGTGCGTGCGTGTGTGCGACTGTGCGCGTGTGCGTGCGTGTGCACGCGAATATGAAATGCATTGCAAGGTGCCATAGAGAGTAGACATGGACATAATTGTAAGCTCCGATTGTTTTGCAAGTGTTTTTGTAAATTCATTGCATATAGTAATACTTTATTCTGTGCTACCTTCTGTAGGCAATTGCATATGCAATGCATTTATACACTCTTATGTACATGACATAGGCATATAAGACATCTGGCATTTCAGGTGCTAAACTTTGAATTGAAGCTTTGTGTGTCTTTTTGAAATACTTCTTAAGCCATTTTGACCTGGGAACGATTCTACAAATGTCTTCTACATCCTGACAGTTTTCTGAAAAACCCCATGTTTCTATGTCTATGTCGTTCTCAAACATTTTCATGTCAAGGACCCCCAAAGATTATATGAAATTGACTGCCGACCTCCATCTGAAAATATGTTGGTCCAGGGACCCCCCCCGGAAGCAAAGATTTGAGTTCAAAACTTTGGCTCTGAAAGAATATACATATTCAAAGATCTGCGCCACATTTTCACGATTTTTCAAAAATAGCAGACCTACAGCCTCGTAAAACAATGCTTTATAACAACAAAAGGGTTTTCCGACCCAAAATGGGTTAAATGCAATTTTCCTTATTTGCGCCGTGTTTCCTCTCTGTCAAGAAAACCATATTTTGCTCCTCATTCATCTCCTTGTATCCACGTACTGTAGGCACTGAAGCCGAGCACACGAGGTCTCTAATCCCCTCCCAAGCGCACGTCTTTGAAGAGGTGGAAGTTTCTAAACTGAATGCTAAACAGGATCTATCAGGATTAAGACATGTTGGCCGGGAACCCCTTTCGGTGTTGTATAAGCGTTGTTGTGTTATACTTTAGCCATTGAAAAATAGCAGATCTACAAGCTCGAGCTTGTGGGTCTGCTATTTTTTGAAAAACCCGTGAAAATGTGGGGCAAATCATTGAATATAATATTTGTTCACACTCAAATATTAGCTTCTGGGGAAAAACATATCTTCAGATGGGGGGGGGGGGGGGTCGGTGGCCAATTACACGTAGTTTTTGGGGTCCACTGATACAGAGACATGAGGTATTTCAGAAAACTGTCAGGATTTAGAAGTCATTTTTTTTAAATGTTGACGTCCGGCCTAAACGGGTTAAGACTGGATTTGAGGCAGTCTAGCTTATTGCTGACTGTACTTTAGAAAGGGGGGGATATTATGGAAATGCTTGCAATTTGTAACACAAAGTGATTCGACTTTTTTTTCCTTCTTTTGCAAGAGATGCAGTATTTCGCTGATCCATTCTTGGTGAATATAACCTGCGCCATTTTACCAAGTGACTCTACAGAATGCTTTCAAACACGAGTGTCATCATTGACATTTTGAACATTCATTAGTGACTGCTCATTACATCTGCCAATGTCCTACAGCCATCCAACCGTGAGAGCCATTCCCATTAACCTACACATTAGGAGTAATTAGGCAGTCTCTCTCTCTCTCTCTCTCTCTCTCTCTCTCTCTCTCTCTCTCCCTTTTTCCGTTGCTCTTGCTTGGAAAAGCACAGTTGATTTTGTTATGTGTAAATATGCACGAAATGCATACCGATCCAGCACACAGTCAATATAGTCTGCATTGAGCGGGCAATTGACCTCTATCTCTGTTTTCCCAAGAAATCCCAATTCCAATAATGCGCTCAAGGTTAACTTTAATGTCATTCAAACTATATTACACACATGTGCACACATGCAGAATGAAATGACCCCATTGGCTGCAACAGTTAATCAGACTATAATCAGCTTAATTTATTATACAAAATTAATTATCAATTGTAATCATATATTGTAATCATAATAACAATCGATTTGGAAATATGTATATATTCGGCACCGATTTAATTGTGCTCCTCTGTTTGATTAATCGAAAAAGACAGACAGACAGACAGACAGACAGACAGACATAGGGCCAGTCACCGCTCAAAAGGTAAGGTGCAGTAGAGTAGACTATGCAGTGCACCCATATTACACATCTCCATCACACTAGTGTCACATCCCTCTTTTAGATTTATTCTCTTATATGGTGACTACACATTTTACTCAAATTATTTTGAAAAAATATTTGTGAAGACTTTTGAAAATTCTCACCTATGAGAATAGGTGCCCTAACCTATGCCCAAAATAGGGCCAGCAGGTTGATTGATATGAGCTCTTTAATCATAAATGGCAGATCCATACATTCACCTCATTCATGTTCTAACCCATTTAGGGCGGGGAACACCTTTTGGTGTTTTAAGCATTATACTTTAGCTATTGAAAAATAGAAGATCTACAAGCTCATAGCGCGGCACCGAGTGCCACGCTACGAGCTTGTAGGTCTGCTATTTGTTTTTTTCAATCATGAAAATGTGGCGCAAATCTTTGAATACATATTCTTTCAGAGTGAAGGTTTTTAACTAAAATCTTTACTACTGTGGGGGGGGGGGGTCCCTGGAACAACACATTTTCAGATGGGGGTCGGCGGCCAATTACATATCATTTCTGGGGGTCCTTGACATGAAAATCTAGAGCACCACACTGATATAGAAACATAGGAAACTGTCGGGATTTAGAAAACATTTAAAAGATGTCGACGTCAGGCCTAAATGTTTTAAACACAGATGCTATATGTGGGATGATGGGATCTTTAGACGAGTGTTCCATAATCACTCTCTGCCGCCCTCTCTGGCCACACGGCAGGTCTTCCTCCGCTGTCATCGAAATAACCTCACTCTTTACATTTAATATAACTGCTCTCACGCACGTACACAAACACACACACACACGCACGCACACGCGCGCAGCCACACACACACACGGCTAACGAAGGGACGCCAGTCTCGTCTCATCTCCGCGTGACACCAGCTGTCACTGAAGGAGACGTCAGACAGATACGGGGCAGCGAGAGGAATGATCAGACCTGGATCCCCCGTAAACCACCCCCCATACGCTGCTTCTGAAACACATCGCTCATCTTCCATCGTTCACCCAGTTCCCCCGCAACGATGTATAAAAATAGAACTGAGCCAACTTATGGTGCAAAAGCATCGCTAAGGAACAGAAAAAGGAAAAAAAAATAAAAAAATACATGTTTTCTTCTTCTATCTGTAATTAGCTGGTTATTTATTAGGCCCGGTCACGTGACACCAACTGTCAACCACATGAAACCTATAGCAGCATCCATATATTCTGGGGGGGTGAACATTCAGCAAAAATGGCCGATATATATACTGGCATGTTGTTGCGAGCGACGCGTTGTAGAATACGACACGGGGTACAGTATATTGGCTATTTCTATAGTGAAGATATTTAGTGTATACTCTAAAGGGACAAAAAGGACGTGCTCTACTTCTATAGCCCCATAGACACCTGGTGGATTCCGTGTCGCAGACACGGAATGTGGCGCCGCCATACGACAGAGTGTAGTAAATGTCACATTATACACTGTGTGTATAACGCCATGGGTTTTCATGTTTCACAGCTGGTTTGCGTTCCAACTTGAGTGGCTGCTGCTGTGTCTTTCATTAGTGACACTGTCTGGTGTCACATGCAGTATAGAGCACCGAAGTCTGACGTCAATATCTGTGACGCCCCGATCTGCACTCTTATTGGTTTGAAAACAATAAAACGTATATATATATATGCCAGTTCAGTTCCATTCTCCTTTTGAAATACAAAACGCCTGCGTGCGCTTCTTCTTCTCCGAGGCCATATATACAGTCGCCCCCGATGAAGACCCCCCCTCAGCTTGAGACACACACGAAATATGAAATATGAAAATAGCTCATGTGAAATATGAAAAACGTGAAAAAAATTTTCAACAAACATCGTTATCATTTTAATAGAGGCTTTGATTCGTAATTTGAATTGGGCGACAGTGGGAGTGACCCCATCCTCCTCCTCCTCCCTCTCCCTGGGAACATGAATCAAAGGAGAGATGGAATGTCGCTGCAGTCCGGCCTACTGTGTCATGATGGTTATGATGATAGAATGTGCATGGCTACTGTGACAGGTCCTTATCGGCGGATGTGTTTACAGTATGTACAGTGTGTGTCCCCCTTTGAGGTTGACATGCAACATGTTTGCTCGTACACACTGTGAGTGATACGGTGTACAGTGTGTGTGTGTGTGTGTGTGCAGTGCTTGTGAATACATATAGTGCAAAGTGCAACATTTGGACGCACGCACGCACACACACACACACACACACACACACACACACACACGCACGCACGCACGCGAGCGCACACAAACAAACACACACACACACACACACACACACACACACACACACACACACACACACACACACTGTGACCTTTTCTTTCCTTCATAGTTTCATTAATATTACACAGTCCAGTTGTTTCACTCATTGGCACTGCATGGCATGTGTTCATTTTGTTGACTAAGACTAAAGACTAAGTCGACTTAAGGTTTTTCAGAAGACTAAATATAGGACTATAAGACTAACTGGTGTGGTATTCAAAAGACTATAAGACTAAATCTTCTCTGGCAAAATGAACATTGCATTAAGACTATAAGACTAAAGACTAAGTCGACTAAGGTTTTTCAGAAGACTAAATATAGGACTGAGACTAAATAAAAAAAAATAAAAAAATCTATTTGTATAGCACTGTATTACCAGTAAGACTCCCTGAGGGCTGAGTATACAGTCAGTCAGTGCACACAATGAAAGCAACCTCAGACTGTCTGATGATGGAGTGACAGTCTCTTTTCTGTCTCTCTCTCTCTCTCTCTCTCTCTCTCTCTCTCTCTCTTCTCTCTCTCTCTCTCTCTCTCTCTCTCTCTCGCTCTGCATTGTAATGTGCCCGTCGGTGCTGTGTGTGGAAGAGACAGGCATGTACAGTACGGCTATTTTCAGACCTTGGGTTATACAGTAGCCTCTATATGCTTAGTCAAACTTTTGGGAGACCCAAGTTCTTTGCGGTCCTGCATAATGCCGTTATAATAACGGCATGGGGCAATGGCGGAGAGCGTTGTTAAAGAGATATAAG